>NW_015420252.1:0-1458 GCF_001527695.2 Protobothrops mucrosquamatus | reverse complement strand
ATCTTGGTAGGATTGAGCCTGTTTCTCTCCATCCAGTCCCTCATAGCCTCCAGGCACTGAAGAGATTATCTGCAGCATCACTTGGTTACACACCTTGTAGGTTTCATAAGATTGAAATAATAGAGTATACAGTAGCTTTGTGTAAACTTAAAAGAAGGCTTAATGATTTCATAGGCTGGGCCAATCTTTCTGTTTCTGTCACAAGCTCTCTGTTAAAGCTTTCCAGGCATTAGTTGCTTAAGAGGAAAACTTCCAGTTTTTAGAAAATAGAAAGGCTTTTTTGGTGTCCTGAATTAAGTGTAAATAGCCACCATAAGCTACGGAATACCTTACAAGTGTTATTAATAGGTCTATAAAAGCAAATCAGAGCAAGAAGTATAGTATCAAAAATATCAAAAAGTCCTTCACAGTCACAGGGCTCATATCTGACATCAGTTTTAGGATTGTAAGGACCTACCTCAGCTAAGCCAACCAAGAAAGCAGAACTCTTGAAACAGGCATTATCTCAAAAGGAACTTTTATTAGGGGCTGGTGACAGCAGGAAAACAAGGCGAGGTCTGAGGAAAAAATCTGCAAAAGTAGTATATTAAAAACAATGTTCAATACTCTTCCCTCTAGAATCCCAGTGTTCATTTAAATTCCAGCCAATCCACAGGTGGCATAGTGTTTTGATAACTGGGTTCTTTGGTGCATTCTTTCTTTCTTTCATTTCCTTCTGGCTCCAAGCACAACCGTCTCTCAAATACAGGTGATAAATTCCATCCCCTGGATGAAGGGCACAATAGCAAGACAGTGTAAAGCATCCCCAAGGCATCCCCCCTCCCAACAGAATGGCAGGTCACAAAGAAAGGTTACAGATTCAGGAAAAGGTATAGGGAAACAATGATTTTCTTTGGGGATCTGACAAGGATGTCTGTTAATCTTATCCATTGGCATCCTTCAGTCTCGAGAGACTATGGTATCGTGCTCTGGAAAGAGGTCCTAAGGCAGCATCTTGTGTGGCTAAAAAGGCCAATTCGAGAATGGCAGTCCCTTCCTCACTGAGGGCAGATACAATCTGTCCCCTGTCCAGCCCCCAGGTTTCGCTGGTTCCAAGACTGCCTCTTTGCCTCAGCCTGCCGCACAAGTGTCTCTTCAAATTGGAGAAGGCCATGCTGCGTCTTTAGCCTCCAGGCTGAATGATCAGAGATCAAGTATTCCCAGCTGTTAATGTCCATTCCCAAGGCCTTTAGGTCCCTCTTGCAGATATCCTTATATCACAGCTCAGGTCTCCCTCTGGGGTGCTTTCGCTGCACTAGTTCTCCATACAGGAGATCTTTCAGAATTCGACCATCAGCCATTCTCATGACATGCCCAAGCCAGCGTAGACATCGCTGTTTCAATAGTGTATACATGCTAGAGATTCCAGCACATTCCAGGACTGTGCTATTTGGGACTTTGTCATGCCAGGTGATGTCA
>NW_015420251.1:0-1458 GCF_001527695.2 Protobothrops mucrosquamatus | reverse complement strand
GAGATGAGACTCTATAACTCCAAACTTGGTACAGCTCACCAACCTTCCTTTAATTGCCAGGGGACCCAGAACAGTCCCTCAAAAGCCAGTCCTAACAACCAGAAAGATTAATGTGGGAGAAGATGGCTTTTATTTATATCTTATATACCCTTCAGTTTCCAAAGGATGAAATAGAAGATATATCCTAGGTACTAATTTGCCAAAATCTGTCTTTTGGCCTCCTAAAAGGTTTCCCCCTTCTCATTTTGTTATTGACAAGATGCTTGGAAATATTGTTTGTTTGATTTCTTTCTTTTTTTCCAGCCAAAGGTGTGCTATTTCTCTGCTTCGCATCTTTCCATTTTATGTAGCCTAGTGGTTAAGGTGGGGGCCTAGAAATAATGTGATTGTGAGTACTAGTTCCACCTTAGCCATGAAAGCCAGGTGGGTGACTTGGGACAGTTACTTTCTCTCAGCCCAACCCCCCTCAGAGGATTGTTGTTGATGGGACCGTAGGAGAAGGAAAGAGTATTAATGTATGCCGCCTTGACTTATTTTATAAAGGCGGTGTGTTATGTTCAGGATTTGCCAGTAGATGTATGAAAAAGCAGACATTGGGAACCAAAAGTGGCTCCTGTCACATACTCCTGCAGACCCAGAAGTTTGAAACTGTGCAACTGCAAGTAGATAAATGTGTGAGCAACTTAACCAGAATGTGACAGGATCCCCCAACAGGGCAGGCCATTCAATCCTTTCAACCCAGAAACATTTTGGTGCTCCCAACATGACTGTAGTAGTAGTAGTAGCCCTGAATATCATTTCTCCACCTTAACCAGCCAGTCTCTTCCGTCAGCTGTTTGTCTGGTCATTTGCTTGCTTGGCTGTTCCTGGCCTCTCCTCCTCTTGCCTGGTCACAAAGCTTTCCACATTCTCTGGGCACTTCTCCTGTATCTCTCTGAATTTCCCGACATCGCCTCTTCCTTGTCTTCTGAAATGGCATCCAGGGAAGCCATTACAAAACAGATGACTCCACCTTGCTGAAATCTTCAGTCACTCAAAATGAAATCTTCATTTCACATAGAGAACCTCTGCACAATCTTTGCATCTCACGATTCAGGTTGGCCAACTGGCAGAGGTTTTTTAATATGTGAGGGGATGCCACATCTATGAACAAGAGTATCTCACTGCTGGGCATGCTGACCAGTGGTGGGAGTTGAAATTTCAAACATCCTTTCTAGAGGGCATCAGGTGGCCAACTCCTGGTCTACATATACCAAGATTCAGAACAAAAATCCTGTTATGTTTAGGGTTGCCAGGTGTCCACTATTTGAGTGGACAGTCCACTTTTTTCACATTATGTTCACTATTTTTTTTCCACAAAATAGTGGACATTTTTTTTATTCAAAAGCTTTATGATCAAATGGTACGTAATCTAAAGCTGTACAGTCTACTTTTTTTACTACTTAACACCCCCCCCCC
>NW_015420250.1:0-1458 GCF_001527695.2 Protobothrops mucrosquamatus | reverse complement strand
TTCGAGTTTGAGGTGGGAAAAAAAACCAAGACTTTGATTTGGGGTTTTAATGATTAGATTGATTTGTTGTTAAAGAAATGGCTAGTTTATACTCTTATGGAAATGTAAAAAGTTGAGTTTCGTTGTGAATGCTTCATTCTACCGCAACGGAGGAAGTGGGAAGTCAATGCCTTTTAATTCTTTTCCCCTTCTCCTCCTCCTCACTTTATTTTCTCTTTTTCCTCCCCACTGTATCCTACTATTTGCTTTTGTATTTTATTCTATAATCTAATAAAGTATTACAAATCAAAAAATAATACTAATACTAATACTATAGTACTATAGTACTATAGCACTATAGCACTATAGTACTATAGTACTATAGCACTATAGTACTATAGTACTATAATACTAATACTAATAAGATAAGATAAGATAACCTTTAATGTCATTTTTTTTACTGTTGGCACAATTTCATTTCAATGAAATTTAGTTTCTCCCTCTCAAAGTGAAACACATACATGACACACACCTAAACACACTATATACAACATATGTATAGACCCACATCCTTACATATACATAGCAAATAAATATTAAATACTGTCCTTCTTGAATATATAACGGAAGGAGGAAGCTTGAGAGTTCGCAAGGTTAATGCTGTATGGAATGAAACTGGCTGAATCTGGATGTTCTGCTACGGATACCACGAAGCCTCCTCCCAGAAGGTAACAAGGAAAACAGGTCGTGAAGAGGATGTGTGGCGTCCCAGATAATCTTACGGACTCTGCTCAAGCAGCGCTTCTGTACTACGTCCTGGATGGGACGGAGGGAGCTGCCAATGATCTTTTCTGCCGTCCTCACCACTCTCTGCACCACCTTCCTGTCTGAAGCAGAGATGCTTCCAAACCAGACTGTGATGCTGTAGGACAGGATGCTCTCCATCGTCCCCCTGTAGAACGTGGTGAAGACAGGGGAAGGAAGATGTGCTTTTCTCATGCGATGCAGAAAATGCAGGGGCTGCTGTGCCCGCTTCACCAGTGTCTCGTTGTTGAGCGACCAAGCCAGCCTACTCGTTAGCTGCCCACCCAGGAATTTGATAATAAAACCCTCTTCCCCACGACAGCCCTTCAAGGAGTGGAAGTCGGGTCTCCCCTGAGTTTTCTCTTCATTATTTGCACAGAAGGAATCTGCATCAGAGACAAATTCCTTGTGTGTCCAACCATGGCAGGCCAATATGGAACATTCCTACTCCTATTAGGCTAAACGTATTTACTTCTTTTAGTTATTCGGGTTTTCTCCCACGTAGAATTAAAAGTACCTTGGCGACGTTTCGACGAAGTCACATTCGTCATCTTCAGGCTGGTATCTTCAGCTTCGTGCTTCTAAGAGTGGTGTGTGATCGCAGCTGTTTCTTCCTTTTAACTGCCAGTGGGGTTGGAGCTGATTGGGTGGGAGCTTGGCTGTGTTCTGATTGGG
>NW_015420249.1:0-1458 GCF_001527695.2 Protobothrops mucrosquamatus | reverse complement strand
GGACTTCAACTCCCAGAATTCCTGAGCCAGCATGGGGGAACTATGGCCCCCTCATGACTCGTGGACTTCAATTCCCAGAATTCCTGAGCCAGCATGGGGGAACTATGGCCCCCTCATGACTCGTGGACTTCAACTCCCAGAATTCCTGAGCCAGCATGGGGGAACTGTGGCCCCCTCATGACTGGTGGACTTCAATTTCCAGAATTCCTGAGCCAGCATGGCTCAGCTTGGAAACCTCTCCCTTTCCCCTCAGCATGGCTGGCTCAGGAATTCTGGGAGTTGAAGTCCACGAGTCATAAAAGAGCCAAGGTTGCCTAACCCTGGCCTAGGCCATTCCGGACCAACGGCTGACCAATCTCTTCTTTTAAAAAAAATCTTAAAAACTTAAAAGATCTTTTAAAAACAAGAATAAGAAGCCGCAGCCCAGCCATTCGGTATCTTGAAGTATTGACAGGTACGGGCAATCCTGGTGAGAAATTTCCAGATGGAGGGAAGGACCCAGTTGACAGGAATCCCGGGGAGGGGGGGGGAAGGACGCTGAGCCTGTCCTGTCATTTAAGATAGCAATTTCCTCCTCTCCACCCCCCCCCCAAAGCCGGATAACCATCAGAGTGACAGGATTCATTTTCCAATTGAGCCCAGGCTCCCTTGCTGGGGAGGGGGCCGCCAGGGGGGGCTGCCAGCATGGCAGAGAAATATATTAGCCGTGGTTTCGTGCCAGGATGAGCCTTTCGCGTTTGGCATTGATGAATGGCTCCCTATTAGGCCCGGAGCTGATGGCGAAACGCAGCGATAGAGAAAAATGACACACACACACCCCATTGGGGAGCCAAGGAGAAAATCCGAGTTTTCCTTAAAGAGGGGGACATTTCCGAGGACCCCAAGGAGACTCCCTCTGTGTCTGGACTCGGCTTGGGAGGGGTGAGTCTGGACTAGAGGTTGAGTCACGACAAAGGGGCCTTCTTGCTTCTTCTTCGAGTACTGGAGCTTCTTACTTTCTGGGCTTCTGCTTGGTTCAGCAGCGGAAAAAGGTTTCAAAGCGCAAATAGAGAAGACGAGGCCCTTGGCCTGACTCAACCCCCAGACGCTCTACCTGGAGGACGGAGGATCTTCACTGACATACTTAACCTTGACTGTGACTAAGCCCCTACTAGCCTGTTCCATTAGTGGGAAGATCAAAGGATGGAGAAGATCCAGTAACTCCCTGTTTGGCTCCAAGCCTGCTGCTCTAAAGAAATCTGGCTTTCTCTTTCTTTCTTTCTTTCTTTCTTTCTTTCTTTCTTTCTTTCTTTCTTTCTTTCTTTCTTTCTTTCTTTCCTTCCTTTCCTTTCCTTTCCTTTCCTTTCCTTTCTTTTTCTTTTCTTCTTAATATCTTTCTTTTTAATATCTTTTTTCTTTCCTTCTTTCTAACTTTCTATCTTTCTTTTTTCTTTCTTTCCTACTTTCTTCTTAATATCT
>NW_015420248.1:0-1458 GCF_001527695.2 Protobothrops mucrosquamatus | reverse complement strand
AGCAGTATTTGTTAATACCCAACTGTTCATTAAGGTAAAATCAAAGGGATTGGGAATAATTCCAAAATGTTTTTTTCCAAGCTGAATCAATGAATTTTAAAATGCTAAAATCAGTTCAGGGTAAACAAATTTGTACTGATAGTTGTTGGTGCTAAAAAAGACACCTATCTGAGCTGCCAGTGATTAACCAGGAAAAGTTGTTTGAGCCATAATGGATAGTTAAATAGAAATATCAACCCAATGTGTAGCTGCTAGAAAAATAGTTTGAAAGCATGGGTTTTAGGAAAAGAACTAGAAGTAGAAAGGCTAATGTAATAATGCTTTGGCTTATACTTATGGTGAAACCAATTTGGAGTGTTGTGTTTAGTTATGATCATCTAATTGTATACTTATAAATATAAATAGATAAGAGCAACAAAGATAATTAAGGGACTGAAGGCTAAAACATATAAATAACAGTTGCTGAAATTGAATATGTCTAGTTTAACAAAGAGAAGGACAAGGGGTGACATGATACCAGTGTTCCAACATCTTAGGGGCTGCCACAAAGAAGAGGGAGTCAAGCTATTCTCCAAAGCACCTGAAGGCAGGACAAGAAGCAATGGATGGAAACTAATCTAGGAAAGAAGCAACTTAGAACTAAGAAGAAATTTCCTGACAGTTAGAACAATTAATCAGTGGAACAACCTGCCTCCAGAAGTTGTGAATGCTCCAACACTGGAAGTTTTTAAGAAGAGACTGGACAGCCATTTGTCTGAAATGGTATAGGGTTTCCTGCCTGAGCAGGGGATTGGACTAGAGGACCACCAAGGTCCCTTCCAATTCTATCATTATCATTATTATTAATAATAATAATAATATCATCATCATCTTAAGAATAATAGCGAATTATTTTTTTAAAGGTTCCAAGGGAGCCAGAATAATTATGGGCTTGAATATCTCACCTATAAAAAAAGCTTGGAAGTAGGGACAACAATGTGAGATATAAAATCATATATTACATAGATCCTATATTTCAAAATGTTCCCCTAGGTCCAAGAGGCTGAATGAATTTTTGGTCAATTAATTGTTATTGTTCTTTTCTAAAATTTGAATGATTTCTCCAACCTTGGAAATCTATTATTTGGATTGTTAATTTTTCTTGTTGGTGCTGATCCTTGTATGCTCCCATAGTCATTGCACTGAGATGGGTGGTTATATCAATCAATTAATGAATCAACCAATGAATCAAAATTTGAAATGACTTCCGGTGGGACGGTGCGCCGATGGCGGCTCTTTTCGGAGCCGTCCGCTTGGGAAGGCGTCAGAGCCAGCATGAACAGCGGTCAGCAGCTGTTCAGCGGCTTGGAACCTTGTGCCCCGGGAGAAGGGGTCGAGGTGAGTACTCCTGGATAGGAGTAGAGTCCCAAAAGCTCTCCCTTTATCTCGGGAGAGCGAAATTGGGTACTCCTCCGGAGT
>NW_015420247.1:0-1458 GCF_001527695.2 Protobothrops mucrosquamatus | reverse complement strand
ACTGATTAATTGTTCATGTCACCCCAGTCCTTCTCTTCATTAGACTAGACATTCCCAGTTCCTGCAACTGTTCATCTTCTGCTTTACCCTCAGAAGAAAGATAATAGAACAACAGAGTTGGAAGGGACCTTGGAGGTCTTCTAGTCCAACCCATTGGCCAAGCAGGAGACCCCACACCATTTCAGACAAATGGTTGTCCGATCTCTTCTTAAGAACCTCCAGTGTTGGAGCACACACAACTTCTGGAGGCAGGTCATTCCACCGATTAATTGTTCTCACTGTCAGGAAGTTTCTCCTTAGTTCTAGGTTGCTTCTCTCCTTGATTAGTTTCCATCCGTTGCTTCTTGTCCTGCCTTCAGGCACTTTGGAGAATAGCTTGACTCCCTCTTCTCTGTGGCAGCCCCTGAGATATTGGAACACTGCTATCGTGTCATCCCTGGTCCTTTTTTTTTCAATAAACGTGTCCCACATTAAATTGGTCCCATATTGCTACACCCTGTTCTTTTGCTCAGCTTTTAGACAGTCTCACTGTGATGGAATGTAGTCAGAATAACAGGGTTGGAAGGGACCTTGGAGGTCCTCTAGTCCAACCTTCTGCTCAAGCAGGAAACTTCCAGACAAGTGGCTGTCCAGTTTCTTCTTAAAAACCTCCAGTGTTTTATGATAAACAGGAGGGATTTTGTTTTTCAATTCCCACCAATTTTGCCAGCCTTTTGACAGGACGGCTCATCCTTTCCTGGAACCCAGAGCCCAAATGCTTCCATGGATTTGGAAATTCCAATTTCTCTTCCACATGGGGCCCCAAGAAAAACCCTCACGATGGTTGCCAGTCTCCTGGCCATTTCTGCTTGCTGCTGCAAAGCCTTTGGGGACCTGGTGTGAGGATTGTTGACAGGAGAGCACCCTCCTTCTCCCCTGTTTGTCAAAGCAGAAATAAGCAAAAACAAGTTTCTGCAAGCTTCCAAAAGTCCATTTTCTTTCTTTTTTTAAACCAGACCTTTGACCTGGAAGCGCAGGGAGGTGTCCTTTGCTCAGAGGCATGTGGGAGTCTGAGGCCATTCCTGGGCTCCCCTGACGGGCCTGTCTTCTTAATGGGAAGGGAGAGGAAGTGGCCCCTCTTGGTTGCACAGAGTGGCTGTTGTCCCCAGGTAGGGAAGAAAGGTTGCCAACGCCAGTCAACGTTCTCTCCCATGGCCGTCTGGACAGGGAGGAAGTAGGGAGAAGTGTAGTTACAGGCAGAATCCAACTAAGGATCCAAATAAATAATCTCCGCGTATTTGAAAGATCAATATCAGGAAAGATATATTAAAATATGGGAAAGATGGATAGTTTATATAAAAAATTATCATGTAGGTTATGAATAAAAAATTTTTCTTATGTTAGTAGAATGAATGTTATGAAGGGGGTTAAAGAAATTAGGATGTTGTTTATTTTAAAATTAGAGAGTATGGTAGATAA
>NW_015420246.1:0-1458 GCF_001527695.2 Protobothrops mucrosquamatus | reverse complement strand
GAGAAGAGAAGAGAAGAGAAGAGAAGAGAAGAGAATAACAGAGTTTGAAGGGACCTTGGGGGTCATCTAGTCCAACCCCCTGCTCAGGCAGGGAACCCTATTCCATTTCAGACAAATGCTTGTCTAATCTCTTCTTAAAATCTTCCAGTGTTGGAGCATTCACAACTTCTGGAGGCAAGCAGTTCCACTGGTTAATTGTTCTAACTGTCAGGAAATTCCCCCTTAGTTCCAGGTTGCTTCTCTCCTTGATGAGTTTCCATCCGTTGCTTCTTGTCCTGCCTTCAGGGGCTTTGGAGAAAATTTGTCTATGAGGTTGCTAAGAGCTGACAATGATTTGATGGCATATAATCAATCAGTCAATCAACCAATCAACCATTTCCCTCAGAAGAACCAGCCACTGAAAAGTATACCATAATATCACAAGGTTGGGCAGAAAACACTCCAAATTGATGAGTATTTTCTACAGTAGTCTGATTTGGATATAGTGGGAGAAAAATACAACTAAATCCAGACATTTGTTTCAAGAAAAGTTTTTTTTTTATTTCATTTGAAGAGGCAGGTAGGAAAACTCTTACAAAATGCTGTGCTAAACCAGTCTGCAGAAAGTCTGTCTCTCTCTCTCTTTTTTTTTTAATTTGTACACAAGTCTGGATAACGGCTCCGAATCCAGAAAACTTAATTTTGACAGGCCTGATGTATAGTCTATTTTGGTTAACCAAAAGGAACACATACATTTTCTACATTAGAGAAATTTCCATTATTTTCCTCTCAGCCATGAAAATCGATTCTGATGTGATTACAGTACACTCGGAGGCCGCTTGATGGGTCCCTGACAGGACCGAATGGATAGAAACGGGTGGCTGACGTTGAATCAAAGGATGGCGCGCTCAGCTGAACTTCTGCCACTAAGTCAGAACGAGAAGATTAAAAACACACCATGTGCTTGTACCAAGCTGGAAACGGAGCCTGTAGGCCTCTGTGCCTGAATATTTTGACGTCTGCTGAGCACTAGGATTTGTTCAATCTCCAGTTCACCATAGCTGCTCGAAGAATTGGGAAAGGACGAGTGCAAAATGTTAGCATCTGAGGAACGCTACGTGGTGATTATATGAACGGGTTATTCGACATCTAAATCACCCTTGTTTGACCTGGTGCCCTTCAGATGTGTGGGGCTTCATCTCCCACAATCCCTACCTAGCCTTTTTACCACTTTCTACCATTTTTAACCACCTTATAAAGCCTTAGTAAGGCCGCACCTGGAATCCTGCATCCAGTTTTGGTCACCACATGGCAAAAAAAGATGTTGAGACTTTGGGGAAAAGTGCAGAGAAGAGCAACGAAGATGATTAAAGGCCTGGAGATTAAACATATGAAGAACGGTTGCAGGACTTGGGTTTGGCTAGTCTAAAGAAAAGAAGAAATAGGGGAGACGTGATAGCAGTGTTCCAGTATTTGAGG
>NW_015420245.1:0-1458 GCF_001527695.2 Protobothrops mucrosquamatus | reverse complement strand
AATAATAATAATAATAATAATAATAATAATAATAAAGTTGGAAGGGACCTTGGAGGTCATCTAGTCCAACCCCCTGCTCAGGCAGGAAACCCTATACCATTTTGGACAAATGGCTGTCCAGTTTCTTCTTAAAAACTTCCAGTGTTGGAGCATTCACCGCTTCTGGAGGCAGGTTGTTCCACTGGTTAATTGTTCTAACCGTCAGGAAGTTTCTCCTTAGTTCTAGGTTGCTTCTCTCCTTGATTAGTTTCCACCCGTTGCTTCTTGTCCTGCCTCCAGGCGCCTTGGAGAATAGCTTGACTCCCTCTTCTTTGGGGCAGCCCCTGAGATATTGGAACACTGCTATCCTGTCCCCCCTCGTCCTTCTCTTCATTAAACTAGACATACCCAATTCCAGCAGCCGTTCCTTATATGTTTTAGGTTGGATTAGAAGACCTCCAAGGTCCCTGCCAACCCTATTATTCTATATTCTGTGAATTGGAGCAGAACCCACACAGCCATCCAATGTTCTAAGGCAATAAAATGGTAAATTCTTGCAGCCCAGTGATTTTTTTTTCTATATCCTCTTGCAGTCAACCCACATTATATGGCTGTTTTGTCTTCTGGTTTTTGCCAACGAAAATGTGAGAGGGATCCAGTGTGAAAAAGGTCCTACCGTGTCTTTCTGCCCAGTTCACATCCTATTAGTCAGACTTCCTGCAATTTTTTTTATCTAGCAACAATAATCCCTGTTCCGTTGTGCTTTATCTCTTTCCCTGCTCACAATCCCAGGAAGGAAAGTGTTTGATGCGAGCAGCTGACCCGAGGCTACGTTTTTTGACAGATCAGCGCTCTGTCAAAGAAACACTTATTTGCCCTTGTGCTGAAGGAAACACCAAGACCACACACTAACTCTAGTTCTCTCCCACCCCCCACCCCCACCCCCATCTTTCTCCAGGAAAAAGCTCAAATGAAGTACCTGCAGAGGCCATTTGATGCCGTTGCAATCCTATCCAATAGAGGGCAGCACGGGCTCATCTCATTATCCCATGTTGTCCATCCAGGGATGAAGGGTGCCATTTGTGGGTCTGCGTTCCCTAGGCGTAATAAGTGGGTGCTGCTAGGCAGATAACTCATTCCTGTCGATCCAAAGATGCTGTGCTGTTTTTTCACCCTTTGCCAAAAAAGGAAAAAAGAAAAAGATGCTGAGACTCCAGAAAGAGTGCAGAGAAGAGCAACAAAGATGATTAGGGGACTGGAGGCTAAAACATATAAGGAACGGTTGCTGGAATTGGGTATGTCTAGTTTAACGAAGAGAAGGACGAGGGGGGACATGATAGCAGGGTTCCACTATCTCAGGGGCTGCCCCAAAGAAGAGGGAGTCAAGCTATTCTCCAAGGTGCCTGAAGGCAGGACGAGAAGCAACGGGTGGAAACTGATCAAGGAGAGAAGCAACCTAGAACTAAGGAGAAACTTCCT
>NW_015420244.1:0-1458 GCF_001527695.2 Protobothrops mucrosquamatus | reverse complement strand
GGATCTCCTAACCTTCCGCCGCGCCCTCAAGACATGGCTTTTTCAACAAGCGGGACTGACCTAGGGTGAATTTTAAATAGGGAATAATTTTTAAAAATTTTCAAAGATTTTAAATATGACACAGCTATTAATATATTTGCTTTTTAATTGGTTTTATAGGGGAAATGTTTTTTGTGTTGTTTTTTAACATGCTGTGAGCTGCCCTGAGTCCCTCTGGGGAGAAGGGCGGCATAGAAGTTTAAATATAAATAAATAAATAAATAAATAGTTAGCAGCAAATTTTGCTCCAAGTCCTTGGAACACCAGTAGTTGGTGGACATGGTCTCTCAAAGTTTGGTCCAACTTTGCCTATATTTCTACAGCAATATCAGTCCACCCTCAGATAGGCAATTCTTCAGCAGCTAAAGCAGCCTAAATGAAAACATGTTTTTTTCTTCTCTTCCAACAATTGAGTCCATTTCAACTCTCCTCCCCATGCCCACATGAGAAAGTCTGTGCATGATAGGAACTACCCTCCAGCTATTTCTCAGATAATTCATCACCTCCAGGCACAGATTTTATGTCTGAGAGATCACATGACAGGTCAACAGACGGTGTTTAGCTGCTGTATTGTACGGCATGAAAATTTAATTTTTGGTAGGCAGGAGATGGGACCCTTGGATTTGAGAAGAAATGGCTCTATTTTGCTTTTCTCTAGAATTTAAAAGCACAGTGACTTACGCTGAAAAAATTGCTTGTTAGACAAACGATCCTTGACATTGTCAAACTAATCAGGTGTACATACCCCTTGTACTTCTCCCTTTTGGAGAAAGCAATGTTAGGTGGACCACAAAAACTTAATAAGAAATAATCAAATGAATCAATGGTGGGGCATTAAAAAAAAGAAAACATTGCTAAATCTACATTAATGTCATTCCTTATACGGTATTTCTCCATGCTGTTCTGTCCACGCAAATTACTCTTGCTTTTCAGCACATTTGTACACTAAATCATACAATGACTTTTGTCCTTTAAATTCTTCATCCTTTAAATTCTTCATCATCATCATCTCCATCCATAAATGGCTTCCTTGGGCCTTTTCTCAACCCCTTTTTTTTTCTAAAAATATTTTATTGGTTTTTAACTATAACAATCTCCAGTGCCTGGTGTACAGCGTGTTGTCTTGGTTTATATTTTAACAAGAAAAAAGGACAACAATAATTAATTAACAACCAATATGATTAAATGTGATAATTCCATAATTAATATATTAATTAATTATATATTTCTTTGATCTTCCCTTCTCCCATTTGTATTTTTCTTCAACCTTAGCCAAAATATAATTCTTAATATTTTCAATATATAAATGATTAGATATAGCATTTTTTATATTTATACAAATAATAATAATCTATATAATATTTTTTTCAGCTTATATTATTCTCATAACCATCATCTCATTAGTTCAACATGCATCCT
>NW_015420243.1:0-1458 GCF_001527695.2 Protobothrops mucrosquamatus | reverse complement strand
TCTGAGCCTGGCTATTTTCTTGCAGACATTTCATGACCCAAGTAGGTAACATTATCAGTGCTCGTAAGGAGTGGGGTTTGCGGGATGGTGGTGATGGAGGAGGAGGGAGGACCTTGTACTTAACAACAGCAATAGCACTTAGACTTATATACCACTCTTTAGTGCTTTACATCACTGTTTCTCAACCTTGGCAAGTTTACGATGGGTGAACTTCAACTCCCAGAATTCCTCAGCCAGCTCTGCTGGCTGGGGAATTCTGGGAGTAGAAGTCCACCCATCGTAACCTTGCTAATGTTGAGAAACGCTGCTTGACAGCACCCTCTGGGTGGTTTACAACGTCAGCATATTGTTTCCAAACAATCTGGCTCCTGGCTTTACTGACCTCGGAAGGACGGAAGGTCCCAGAATCTTTTAGAAGCTGCAGGTGAAAGTATCCAAAATCGGTGCGTTTTTGGCCGTGGTTAACTTGGATAGTGATCACCGTACTTCTCGTCCACTGTTCCACCAACTCATCCAACGGTGGGCAGATGTAAATTAGTATTACGAAAAATTAGTAACGGGGTGTCTTACAAAATAATAAACGGCCAACAGCGACATTTGTTGTTTTTTTTTTTTTTTAAAATACGCTGAGAAATATCATATTTTTAGATAACCAGCCATCTGTTTAGCACCATGCATTAGAATAAAAGCGAATTAATTAATAAGAAGCACGTGGAGTTTATTTAAACAAGGAGGCATTTGGGAAAAACTCCTGTCTCTGGAAGTCAATGATCCTGCCCCCTCTCAAAGCCCCCCCCCCACTGCCCCAGGACTGTTTTTTTTCCCCCAGCCCCCAACATCAACTGAGATTCTTTTAGGGCTTCAGTGTGTTGAAGGGGAGACACAGTTGCTTACGGCAACCAGATCTGGGCTGCCAAAATCTCCCAACAAACTCGGAGTGCTTGGGTATGGTTAGGAGGGCAGTGACTTTTCTAGGCTGCCCTATCTATCTTTCCTGGTAAAATACATGGGAAAATCCCATTGGGGGAAAATTCCACTTAGGGTTAGGGTTAGGTCACCATGGACTCATAGAGCAAAATGGACATCGCCAACAAACTCGGAGTGCTTGGGTATGGTTAGGAGGGCACTGACTTTTCTAGGCTGCCCTATCTAGGTTTCCTGGTAAAATACATGGGAAAATCCCACTGCAGGAAAATTCCACTTAGGGTTAGGGTTAGGTCACCATGGACTCATAGAGCAAAATGGGCATCGCCAACACATTTGGAGTGCTTGGGTATGGTTAGGAGGGCACTGACTTTTCTAGCCTGCCCTATTTTTTTTTCCTGGTAAAATACATGGGAAAATCCCATTGGAGGAAAATTCCACTTAGGGTTAGGGTTAGGTCACCATGAACCCGGAGAGCAAAATGGACATCGCCAACAAATTTGGAGTGCTTGGGTATGGTTAGGAGGGCACTGA
>NW_015420242.1:0-1458 GCF_001527695.2 Protobothrops mucrosquamatus | reverse complement strand
CCACCACTGTTCTATGTCATCCAGGTTGTCCCAAAGGTGCCTTCTTCAAAACGCAACTGGACTTTCTTAGATAAGTCTTTTTTTTTTCCTTTTGAAAAAAGCATGTTTGGGATAGTGGATTTTAGGATTTGTCAAAAAAGGCAGTTTAAAATCTGTTTTTAAGAAAAACCTCCAGTATTGCTTGATACAAGCTCAGCTGTTGCACTTAAGCTTGTATTCCACCTTCTGCCTTGATGTAGTAGGTTGGTAGTTGTTGCTGCCACTACCGTGTTTCCCCAAAAATAAGACCCGGTCTTATATTTTTTTTGCCTCAAAAAGAGGCACTCTTATTTTCGGGGGATGTCTTACCATAGGACCACCATAGCCAGGCCTCCCACACCCCGACACCTGTCGCAACGCTGCTTGACTTTTCAGCAGCCATTTGCCACCACTTGCAGCCAGATGCCACGTGGCGCATTGCGCAGTGTCGCCGGAGGATGCCGCATGGTGCTTCACACCAATGGTGCTGTTTGCGGCAGGAGGCCGTGTGGTGCTTCAACTGTTTGCAGGAGGCCGCGTGGTGCTTTGGGCCATTGCCACTGGTCACGGCAGGATGCCGTGTAGCGCTTTGGGCCATTTGTAGGAGACCCCCACGGTGCTTCAGTAGTAACGGCCCAAAGCGCCATGCAGCATCCTGCCACAACTGAGGCAACGGCCTGAAGCGCTGCACAGCGTCCTGCCGTAGCCAGCGGCATTGGTGTGAAGCACCATGCAATCTCCTACAAACGGTCCAAGGCACTGTGCAGCCTTCTGCTGTGACCAGTGGCAACGGCCCAAAGCACCATGCGGCATCCTGCCACAACTGAGGCAACGGTGCGATGAGCCACGCAGCATAAGTATCGAGGTGTAGGAGGCCTGCTTGTAGCGGTCCTACTCGTAAGCGGGTGCACCCCCCTACCCCCACTCTAGCTTGATTTTTAGGTGTGCATCTCGCCCCAAAACTAGGGCTTATATTCGGGGTAGGGCTTATATTAGGCCCACCCAAAAAATCCAGCTAGGGCTTATTTTCAGGGTAGGTCTTACTTTCGGGAAAACACGGTATCTAGTTACTTTTTATTTATTTATTAATTCAATTTATATCCCGCCCTTCTCCTTACCGGACTCAGGGCGGCTAACAGCCTTATAAAACAATGCAACAATAAATACCTAATTTAAAACCAAATTAAAAAGAAATATTTGTTATGGCCTATATAATTAAAATTTCTCTTAAAAAACCCCATTAAAATTCCCTAGGCCAATCCCGCTTGTTGGAAGAGCCATGTCTTTAGGGCGCGGCGGAAGGAGGGGAGATCCGGGATCACCCGGATCTCTGGGGGTAGTTCGTTCCAGAGGGTGGGGGCTCCCACCGAGAAGGCCCTCCCCCTGGAGGTCGCCAGCCGGCACTGTCTGGCTGACGGCACCCTGAGGAGACCCACTCTG
>NW_015420241.1:0-1458 GCF_001527695.2 Protobothrops mucrosquamatus | reverse complement strand
CCAGTGGAACAACCTGCCTCCAGAAGCGGTGAATGCTCCAACACTGGAAGTTTTTAAGAAGAGACTGGACAGCCATTTGTCTGAAATGGTGTAGGGTTCCTGCCTGAGCAGGGGGTTGGACTTGATGACCTCCAAGGTCCCTTCCAACTTTATTATTATTATTATTATTATTATTATTATTATTATTATTATTATTATTGTTGTTGTTGTTGTTGTTGTTGTTGTTGTTGTTGTTGTTATTATTATTATTATTATTATTATTATTATTATTATTATTAAGTTGGCAAGGAGCCCTATTGAATGTTGTTTCTGTTTTGCCTTGCAGCCTCCCTTCCTTTCGCCATCCTGACCTTGGTGAACTCTCCTTACAAACGGGGTTTCTACTGTGAGGACACTTCCATACATTATCCGTACAAGCCGGACACCATTACACATGGGGTGATGGCTGGAGTGACCATTCCCTGCACCGTTTTCATAGTAAGACCGATGTCTCTTTGCTCAACCGATTGGTGGGTCAATTTTGAGGAGGTCCTAAGACAGCTGGGAATGCAAAATTTTGTGGGTGTAGGGGTACAGCCATTCGTTTAGCAACTGTGCAACTTTACGACGGCACTGAAAAAAAGGCCTCATGACCAGTCTTCACAACTTTACAACTGTTGCAGCATCCCCGTGATCACCAGATCGGAATTTGGTTGCTTGGAAACGGGCATGTATTTACCGCTGTGGTGGCATCCCCTGGGTCAGGGGTAGGCAACCTTGGCCCTTTTATGACTCGTGGACTTCAACTCCCAGAATTCCTCAGCCAGGCACACTGAGGGGAAAGGGAGAGTTTCCAAGCTGAGCCATGCTGCCTCAGGAATTCTGGGAGTTGAAGTCCATGAATCATAAAAGAGCCAAGGTTGCCTACCCCTGGTCTAGGAGGCTCACCGCTTAGAACAGGAGGACTTAGACAGGGGTAGGCAACCTTGGCCCCCTCATGACTCGTGGACTTCAACTCCCAGAATTCCTGAGCCAGCATGGCTCAGCTTGGAAACCTCCCCCTTTCCCCTCAGCATGGCTGGCTCAGGAATTCTGGGAGTTGAAGTCCACGAGTCATAAAAGAGCCAAGGTTGCCTACCCCTGCCCTGGGTCATGTGTGATCGCCATTTGTGACCTTCCCAGCTGGCATCTGCCAAGCAAAGTCAGTATGGGGAAGCTGGATTCACTTAATGACCATGTGATTCACTTAACAGTCACAATTATTATTTTTTTTAGATTAGATTAGATAACCTTTATTGTCATTTTTTTTACTGTGGGCACAACGGCACACATTAAAAATGAAATTTACTTGCTTGCTCTCAAAGTGTACACACACATAACACACATTTAAACATACTACATACAACATGTATAGACCCACACCCTTTCATATAAGTAACATATAAATATTAATCACGTGTCCATCTATGGAAGGAGGAA
>NW_015420240.1:0-1458 GCF_001527695.2 Protobothrops mucrosquamatus | reverse complement strand
ACCCTACACCTCACCCGCCGGCAATTTTGGTGGCCGGGGCTGAAAAGGGATGTGGAAAACTATGTAAAAAGTTGTACTGTATGTGCCACAATGAAAAGAATCCCAGGGAAAACCCCTGGGTTACTGCAACCCGTGGCAGACCCTTCTCAACCATGGGAAGAAATAGCTATGGACTTTATAGTAGACCTACCTGAAAGTAGTGGAAATACTGTCTTCTGGACTGTAATAGACCTGTTCTCGAAGCAGGCTCATTTCATTGCCTGCAAAGGACTCCCATCTGCCCAACGACTGACCAAATTGTTCCTGAAACATATCTACCGGCTGCATGGCGACCCTAAGCGAATAATTTCGGACAGGGGGGTGCAGCTCACAGCGAAGTTTTGGAGAGGTTTCCTTACATTAATTGGATCATCTCAAGGTTTATCATCTGCTTTTCATCCGGCCACCAATGGGGCCGCAGAAGCCGCTAACAAAATGGTGGAGCAGTATCTTAGGTGCTACGTTTCTTACCAACAGACGAACTGGACTGATCTCCTCCCTTTTGCGGAGGTGGCATACAATAATTCTGTGCACAGCAGTACCGGCTACACGCCTTTCAGAGTGGCCACAGGAAAAGAGTTCAGCCCAATACCTGAATATCCTCAGGTGCCCCTCCACTTCCCAGACACTTGACCAATGGGTGAGGGGGTGGGAAGAAGTTTGGAGAAACACAAAAACTGCTTTAAAAAAGACTTTTGAAACCTATAAAAAGCAGGCTGATAGAAAGAGGGCTCCCCAAAGAACATTCCAAGTTGGGGAAAAGGTTTATTTGTCAACTAAATATTTACGCCTCAAATTGCCCAGCAAGAAATTGGGACCAAAATTCTTGGGCCCTTTCCCCATAGTAAGGATCATCGATCCGGTCACCGTAGAACTAAAACTCCCTAGACTTTTAGGGAGAATTCACCCAGTCTTCCATTGCAGCTTGTTGAAACCTTATCGGGGCTCCACTTTAAGACCTCCCCCGAAGAAGGCACCTGGGCCCCACTATGAAGTGAAACGTATTCTTGACTCTAGAATCTTTAAAGGGAAATTGCAGGACCTAGTACAATGGAAGGGATACCCGTTGTCTGAAGCCACCTGGGTGAAATCCATTGAGGTGAAAGCTGACAGGCTCGTCAAAAGGTTTCATGCGAAATACCCCAACAAACCAAAAACTAGTCATTAACATATGCTTTTGTTTACATTACAGGATCTGTCCTTTTTGTAAGGGGGAGCGGATGTCAACGCTGCTAATATTGAATATTCTTGCTTTGACAAAATATGCAGAACTGTCTGGTATTTTTAGAGTTAATTCAGATGACAGAGAAAAGGGAGGAGAATAATAACAAAAGCCCGGGAAAAGGAACGGAAGTGAATCTTTGCCCTCTGGGCTAATTGGAAGATGTGACTTGTGACTGCAAGATAAGGGAGGGGTTT
>NW_015420239.1:0-1459 GCF_001527695.2 Protobothrops mucrosquamatus | reverse complement strand
CATGAGAATTTCTGTGTAATTGCACCTCCTACAAAATAAATTCTGAAGCAAAAGCCGCCATCAAATTACATGAGAACTGGTAGAAAAAAAATGCAAGAAAATTTCTCTGCCCAACAATGGCATGATTTAAATAAGCATCCTTTCTCATCTACGTTGTTTGGAAATCACTTGATTTGATGGATACTAATAACTGGACTAAGAAATGCAAGCCCAGCACTGAGCTAGGCTAGCATCTGCTAAAATCTATATATCTACAGTATCATCTATATCTAGCACTGAGCCAGGCTCAACCTTATATATAAATATACAAGCCCCATCCTGACACATTTGTTTGCATTCTTAGTAAATCTCCATTCACAAAGGAAAAGGTTTTGGGTGATTTATGTAAGGATATAGCCAACTAAGACTCTTTTCTCCTTTTCTGACTTTTAATGTAATGTCTCACTTTGATCCATCTAGCTACAGGGAGAAAGATATTTTCACCTAAAAATATGAACGAATCCATGCCAGCACACTACAGTTTAAGGTACACTGAACAGAAGATAAGGCAGATAAGGAAACAATGAAGTGAAGAAGCAAATGAAGAACAAAATACAAAAATATAACAAGTTTAAATCAGACTGTAGCACAATTAGATTTTTTACTAATTTAAACCTCTCC
This sequence comes from Protobothrops mucrosquamatus, assembly GCF_001527695.2. NCBI lineage: Eukaryota > Metazoa > Chordata > Lepidosauria > Squamata > Viperidae > Protobothrops > Protobothrops mucrosquamatus. Next base: position 799 of record NW_015420239.1, on the reverse strand, counting down.
GCCCCAAGTGATCTTCATTCATAGTTACTTATTCTGCTACATCTTAATGATCTTAGAATCAGTTCCACTAAGAAAGAAATTGTGGAGAGCAAATGAAGAAGGTGATGGCATATTGTCTGTTTCTATGCCAATTCATTGAGGTGATATTGATTGGCAGCTATTCTTATACTTAATGGGCAAGGAGTACACATATGCAGTAGAAGCTTAAAGATTGACAAGGATGTCATGAAGTTTTTCTCTCAAACTGTCTTGAGTAGCTGAATAGTAATATTGGTTGAGATTAATTGTCATGGTTCCGACAGATGAAAGTCTTCAAAAGAACTTTGAGGCTTTGTTTACCTTAAAGAATCTTTTATTCGAGAAACAAAGTATTGGCACTACTTAATTGAAACCAAAAAGTTTAAAGCGCTCCATGGCATCGGACCTGGATATCTCCGAGACCGCCTTCTGCCACAGATTTCCTCTCACAGACCAGTACGCTCCCACAGAGCGGGCCTCCTCAGGGTGCCGTCGGCCAAGCAGTGTCGGCTGGCGACCCCCAGGGGGAGTGCCTTCTCTGTGGGTGCCCCCACCCTCTGGAACGAACTACCCCCTGAGATCCGGACGATTCCGGATCTCCTATCTTTTCGCCGCGCCCTCAAGACATGGCTTTTTCAGCAAGCGGGTCTGGCCTAGGGAGAATTTTAAATAGGGACAATTTTAATTAGAATCTTAATGGTAACACAGCGGTAAATATTTGTTTTTAATTGGTTTTTATTGGGGATAGTGTTTGTACCGTTTTAATATGCTGTAAGCCGCC
>NW_015420238.1:0-1459 GCF_001527695.2 Protobothrops mucrosquamatus | reverse complement strand
GGGAGGGATGACTGTTATACCAAAGTTATAAGATAAAATACAAATGGAATGGGAGGAATAGAGGAAAGATTATAGAGGAAAGGATATAGAGGGGCAGAGAAAAAGAAAGAAAAAAAAGTAGACTTCTGATTATTTTCAGGGTAGTAGAGTAGGAAAAAAAAGTTACACCCTCAGTCTTTTGCTTTACATTTCTGAACAGTGCGAGCCATTTCTATAACAACAAAGTCATTCTGGTCTTCGAAAACTAAAATCAACCTTTCATATTTTTGGCAGTTTCGAGCACAAAGTCTAGAAGCAGTTCCCAAGTGGGGGGAAAAAAACCCTAAATAGATTCTTCTCTTTAATTAAAAGTCATTTTTCCCATCTAGGCCAATTCCATCACCTCTGCCATCCATTTTTTTCAAGAAACATTCAATCAGTTGTTTCAATCCAGATTGGCCTTCCTTAAAACACAGAATAATAGGATTGGAAGGGACCATGGAGCTCTTCTAGTCCAGCCCCCTGCACAAGCAGAGACCCCAGACCATTTCAGACAAATGGTTGTCCAGTCTCTTCTTAAAAACCTCCAGTGATGGAGCACCCACAACTTTTGGAGGCAAGTCGTTCCACTGGTTACAGGAGAATAGAATAGAATAGAATAGAATAGAATAGAATAGAATAGAATAGAATAGAATAGAATAGAATAGTAGAGTAGAGTAGAGTAGAGTAGAGTAGAGTAGAGTAGAGTATAGAGTAGAGTAGAGTAGAGTAGAGTAGAGTAGAGTAGAGTAGAGTAGAGTAGAGTAGAGTAGAGTAGAGTAGAGCTGGGAGGGACCTTGGAGGTCTTCTACTCCAGCCCCCTGCCCATACCATTTCAGATAAATGATTGTCCAGTCTCTTCTTAAAAACCTCCAGTGATGGAGCACCCACAACTTCTGGAGGCAAGCCGTTCCACTGTTTACAGGAGAGTAGAGTAGAGTAGAGTAGAGTAGAGCTGGAAGGGACCTTGGAGGTCTTCTAGTCCAGCCCCCCGCTTCAGCCGGAGTACCTACACCATCTCAGACAGGTGATTGTCTAGTCTTTTCTTAAAGATCTCCAGTGATGGGGCGCCCACGATCTCTGGGGCTAAGCCGTTCCACTGGTTAATGGTTCTCACTCTCAGGAAATTTCTCCTTAATTCTAGGTTGCTTCTCTCTTTAATGATCTCCCATCTGTTACTTCTTGTCCTGCTCTCAGATTCTTTGGAGACCAGGCAACCTCCTCTTCTCCTTCCTTAGTAGCATTAGAGAATTGTCTGAGTCCCAAACACTGGTGAGGGGGAGTGAGCGGGTGGGCTGCACACTGTCTACCTTTAAGTGCCTATATTAGAGTTGAACAGATATTTCTCAACATTTTTCAAGGAGGGCAAGAAAACCACTAAGTTAAAATCCCAAGAATTAGTTCGCCGTTTTTGGCTTTCCCGATATAGTTAGCCACTGAC
>NW_015420237.1:0-1459 GCF_001527695.2 Protobothrops mucrosquamatus | reverse complement strand
AGATTGTAGCTGATGAAGCTTCTACTGAAGTGTAAACTTCAGTGAGATGATAAAAGGCACAAGATCTCCATTCCATCATATTAATTCCTGATATCATGTGAAGACAGTTATCTCTCCATCACACCAGTAGTCAGTGATTGTGGTTGAAGGGTTAAGGCATGATGTTTTCATTCCATTCCCCATTTTCTATTACTGCTTCAGACGGGAAGGCAGTATAGAGAGTGGTGAGGATGGCAGAGAAGATTATTGGCAGTTAACCTTTGTCTGTCCAGGTCATAGCATATAAACAATATTTGACCAGGGCCCACAGTATTGTTTGGGACACTACACATCATCTTCATGACCTGTTTTCTTTGTTACCTTCTGAGAGGAGGCTTTGTGGTATCCGAAGCAGAACATCCAGATTCAGTCACAGTTTTGTTCCATACAGTATCATACATATATATGTATGATGTATATGTATATGTATATGTATATGTATATGTATATGTATGTATGTATGTATGTATGTATGTATGTATATAGCATGTGTATATGTGAGTTTGTATATGTACACTTTTGAGAGCAGACAACAGAATTTCATTTTTAATGTGTGCCAGTTTGCCCACAGTAAAAAATGACAATAAAGGTTATTGTCTGCCTGCCTGCCTCCCTGCCTGCCTGCCTGTCTGTCTGTCTATCCTCCACCACAGCTATCACTTAAGATGGTAAGATTAGCTTAGAAAACAGAGAATGTTAGAAAGGAGAAGGAGGGAGAAGAAGATCTATTGATTGATGTGTTTAAGTTTAAATTAAAGTTAGAGCAGACATTTCCTTTCTTGCCACAAAGCATGGCTGAATTTCCATGAGAAATACCATGCATTTTCTAAACACAAGAGTCATCTATGTTCTTAGAGGAACAGATCAATAGACAAAGAGGGAGGGAAAACAAGTGAAGTCTCAAGAATGTTCTTACAACACATTTGTGCAATTCCTTCATTTCATTTAGAACAAATAAAAGCCACTGCCTCACTTTCTTGGAAAAAGGAACAAATTTTTATTTATTTTATTTGTTTAAATTTTTATCCCGCCCTTCTCCTTACGGACTCAGGGTGGCTGACAGCCTAGTAAAACAGATACAAAGATAAAAATACCCACTTTAAAACCTAATTAAAATGAAATATTTGATGTGGCCTGTGTCAATTTAAAATTATTCTTAAAACCCCACTAAAAATTCCCCTAGGCCAATCCCGCTTGTTGGAAGAGCCATGTCTTAAGGGTGCGGCGGAAGGAGGGGAGATCCGGGATCACCCGGATCTCTGGGGGTAGTTTGTTCCAGAGGGTGGGAGCTCCCACCGAGAAGGCCCTCCCCCTGGAGGTCGCCAGCCGGCACTGTCTGGCTGACGGCACCCTGAGGAGACCCACTCTGTGGGAGCGTACCGGCCGATGGGAGGTAATCTGCGGCAGAAGGCGGTCTCGG
>NW_015420236.1:0-1459 GCF_001527695.2 Protobothrops mucrosquamatus | reverse complement strand
GGTCTGGCCTAAGGGATATTTTAATCTGGTTTTTAAAACAATTTTAAAAAGAAATGGCCAATTAATATTTTGTTTTAATTACTTTTTAAATTTAGTATTTATTGTATTATGTATTGTTTTAAATGGCTGTAAGCCGCCCTGAGTCCGTTGGGAGAAGGGCGGGGTAGAAATTAAATAAAAGTAAAAGTAAAGTAAAAGTTACGGGACAGGAAGCATAGCTTAGCTCTAGGTAAAGTGTGCCGTCTTGAAGATACTAAGGTGCTAAGCTACATCAGGTTTTATAGCTGCTGATCAGCACATTGAAAGTACATTCAAACAGCCGTCACAGTGCCTGTAGCATTGCAGGTAGTCCTTGACTTACGACCACAGTTGAACCCAAAATTTACATGGTTAAGCAAGGTGGTTGTGAAGTGAATTTTGCCCCGTTTTATGACCTTTCTTGCCACGGTTAAATGAATCACTGCCGTTGTTAAGTTGGTAACCTGGCTGATACAGTTTAGTGAATCTGCCTTCCCCATTGACTTTGCTTGTCAGAAAATCACAAAAGGGGATCACATGACCCCCCTGGGACACCATCATAAATAACTGTCATAAATACATGCCAGTTGCCATTGGTCATGTTGTGTGGTTGTGTGAAAAACAGCCATAAGTCACTTTTTACAGGGCTGTTATAACTTTGAATGGTCGCTAAATGAATGCTACCTGTACTTTGTTATGATTCTGCCTGCCCTGGCCCCTCAGAACGAGAGAAATGCATTCTGTAGCATTCTGAGTAGACTTCTAGGTAGTCCTGTCTAGAATGTGTGGCAGCGGTCTATAACTCTCCTTTGCTCTCATTGATATCGTTTTAGACCAAATTTTAGAGTAGATCCATGTTTTGCTTTTAAAGGAGCTGCTAGATACACCAAAGTGTATTTATTAAGTATATATAGACTGATCAGAATGTGACAGCTTCAGTGCCTTCTAGCTGTAAAGCTGTATCTTCTAAAATCCAAGGGCTTTCTTTACTTAGGTACAAGCATTTTTATAAGAGTGCTCAAGGAAAAGAAAAAAGAAAAAAGAGGAAGACTTTCCTTTTCGTTTCTGTTGATAGATTCATTTAAAGGATTGGAAAGACCCAGTAAGGCAACTCAATAAAGGCAAGGAAAGATAGAGGGTCAGTGACCTAATATTGCTTCAGTTGCTTAATATAAATGCCAAAGGGACCAAAATTGATAGCAGTCTGGTTGTTGTCACAAAAAGGATTGCTGTTTTTCTCCAGCTGTCAGGGGCCTTCAGAGAAATAATGTATTGCCTCATAAGCTTCAGCAGAATATTAAATGTTATATATCAGAAGCTTTCATAAAGTAAACATTTTATTATTGGGATTGAAATAAAAGGAAGAGTGGAGGAAAAGTAGAAAAGCTAATGTTGTCAAGGGTTCTACACAAGACCTGGGACAAATGACGATTAAAAGAAG
>NW_015420235.1:0-1459 GCF_001527695.2 Protobothrops mucrosquamatus | reverse complement strand
CTGCGCAGGCGCCATATGGCTGACGGTTGGAAGGAAGCAGGACGCCGATTGGTCGCTCTGGGGAAGGCAGCGATTGGCAGGAGGACTCCTCTGGGCGGTCCATTCAAAGGAAAGAGGAAGAGAAACCAGGATAGGACCTCGCAGCGAAGTCCCGCCTCCACTTCCGGAAGCGAATAGAACTGGGGCGGCTAATTGATTCCGCCGCGGGCTGGCTCGCAATCCAGGTAGGGCGCAGGGGATGCTGGGAGTGGCAGTCCGAGAGGCTCTCTGGCGGAGAAGGGAACCCCGGGAAGGAGGGGGGAGGCCGAGGCCTGGTCTGGCGGGAGGGGCGCTGGGAGAGAGGCCTGCCCGGAAAGTCTCCCTGAGAGGCGCCATATGATGATGGATCGGGGGAAGCGGACGTAGATTGGGCGCTCTGGGCAGGGCAGCGATTGGGAGGAGGACTCCTCGGGGCGGGTCCATTCAAAGGAAAGAGGAATAGCAGCCAAGAACAGACCTCGCAGGGAAGTCCCGCCTCCACTTCCGGGAACGAATAGAACTGAAGCGCCCTAATTGATTCCTCCACGGGCGGGCTCGGACCCAGGTAGGGCGCAAGGGATGCTGGGAGTCGCAGTCCGAGAGGCTCTCTGGCTGAGGAAGGGAGGGGGGAGGCCGAGGCCTGGTCTGGCGGGACGGGCGCTGGGAGGGAGGCCTGCCTGGAAAGTCTCGCTGAGAGGCGGAGGCTTCGGCCTTCCTCCCCGGGCGGGCCTGGGACTCCCCTCCGGGGAAGGGACGAAGCCCTGACCCGCCTCTCTTCCTCCCCCTTCGCCCCTGCAGGAGGACGGGCGAGCCCGGCGGAGGAAGGAAGGAAGGAAGGAGGCGCCGCCAGAGAGGAGAGGAGGCTCCCCGGAGCAGCCCATGAGCCGAAGGGGACTCCGGGAAAGGAGGCCGCCTGGAGGGAGAAGCGGGGAGCAGGAAACGGGCGGAGACCCCGAGACGGGCCTGGAGGGCGGAGGGTCCTTCGGGACAGGCAGAAGACCCGGAAATCCCCAGAGAATCCAGCAGGGAGGAGAGAAACATCAGTGCCCAGAATGTGGAAAATCCTTCAAAACAAAAGGAAATCTCTTAAACCATCTAAGAATCCACTCAGGAGAGAAACCGCATAAATGTCTGGAGTGTGGAAAGAGCTTCAGTCTGAGGGGAAGCCTTTATAGACATCAAATGATCCACACAGGAGAGAAACCGCATAAATGCCTGGAATGTGGAAAGAGCTTCAGTACAAGAGGAAGCCTTTATAGACATCAAAGGATCCACTGTGGAGAGAAACAGAATAAATGCCTGGAGTGTGGAAAGAGTTCCAGTCACAGGAGCAGCCTTTGTAAACATCAAAGGATCCACACAGGAAAAAAACCTTATAAATGCCTGGAGTGTGGAAAGAGCTTCAGTCAGAGGAGCAGCCTTAACGTACATCAGAGGATCC
>NW_015420234.1:0-1459 GCF_001527695.2 Protobothrops mucrosquamatus | reverse complement strand
GGAACGTGAGTTGACAAAGCACCCGAAGACGCTGTTTACTCTTGAAATAACGGTTTAATCAGGAACAAGCTTCTGACGTTAGCAAAGACCTTCAGCCTGAGGCTCTTTACAAATAAAGTTTACGCTGGGAGCTACTGCCTCCCAGCGTTATTTAAATACACTCCCAAGTTCACCCCACCCTCCACCAAGCAACACCACCACAACCCCGCCCTCCTACATCACACCCTCCTATTCCCCCAACCAGCATCTTTCAGTTAATTGCCCCATTAGTCTCTCCGTCTGGAACCTTCCTGCCGACGCCCTGTGCTTCTGCTGGTGACGCCCTGTGCTCTCCAGGCTGCCTCCCCTCAGCTGATTGTTAATTACAGCTGCTCGTCGGCTTGCTGACTGCAATGCTGATTCTCCCCCTCCGTTAATTACAGCTGCTCGTCGGCTTGCAGACTGCGATGCTGGTTCTCCTCCTCCTTGTGTGTCAAGCCCGGGAGGGCTTGACACATATATTATTCCAAAAATTACATTCTTACTTTCTTTCACAAATATATTCTATTTCTCGTCCTGGTAGGTCCTCATTTACTGATAAAATATCTTTCATTGTCACAAACCCATTTCCATATTACAGTTCCAAGCTATAATCTAACAATTAATTTTCATTTCCATTATAAATCTAAATCCTAAATATTACATCAATCAATATCTCTAAAAATCTCCTTAACCCATTAAGTAAAATTTTAAGTCCCATTTTTAAATCTAACTCTGGCTTTCTTTTTGTGCCAAGCAGGCTTCCATGCCAGAGCCTTTACATCCTCAGATGAATCTCCCTTCATTCCTACACATGTTGTTTGAATCAAGGGAGAACATCCAGTTGTCAATTTTTCAAAGGAACTGGCCCCTTTATAGTTATTAGGTTGTTGTCCTAATAATTCAATTCTCCATGTTTGATTTGGGATATTAATCATCAGTTCAATCTGGTCTTCTTCTTGTTGTTCCAGTTCCGTCTGACTAGAATAAAGGGTCATGTCCAGTGTTGTGATTATTATTTGATTGAGTTGTCTAGGTTCTCAATATATTGTGTTTGTTTGTTTGTTTTTTATTAAAAAGTTTTTTTATTTATAATACAATTAAAACAAAAATGGACATACGTGGCATTCCAGAGTAAATATTCCTAACAGTTTGTTTCTCATGATACAAAAACTTAATACATCATCCTTAACCTCTATATAAGCCTCATTCTTCTACACAATACAATTATATGTACAGTTTTATGTATGTTTCAATCCTATCGTTAGCTTAAGATCCGAGCGGTTCTCCTTGATTCATACCAGCGATAAAATTTGTCCCAGATTTCGAAATATTCCAGTTCTGTCTTGTCTTTCATAGCCATTGTAAGCCTGTCCATCTCAGCACATGATAAAATTTTATACAGGATTTCTTCTTCCGTTGGAATTCCTTTATTCCTCCA
>NW_015420233.1:0-1459 GCF_001527695.2 Protobothrops mucrosquamatus | reverse complement strand
CCTTCCTTCCTTCCTTCCTTCCTTCCTTCCTTCCTTCCCAAGCAATAGCACTTAGACTTATATACCGCTTCACAGTGCTTTACAGCCCTCTCTAAGTGGTTTACAGAGTCAGCCTCTTGCCCCCCCAACAATCTGGGTCGTCCTCACTTTACTGACCTCAGAAGGATGGAAGGCTGAGTCAACCCTGAGCCAGTCAGGATTGAACTCCAGGCTGTGGGAAGAGTCAGCCTGCATTGTAACAACTGTGCCACTACGGCTTCCTTCCTTCCTTCCTTCCTTCCTTCCTTCCTTCCTTCCTTCCTTCCTTCCTTCCTTCCTTCCTTCCTTCCTTCCTTCACAAGCAATAGCCCTTAGACTTATATACTGCTTCACAGTGCTTTACAGCCCTCTCTAAGCAGTTTACAGAGTCAACCTCTTGACCCCCAACAATCTGGGTCCTCACTTTATTGACCTCGGAAGGATGGAAGGCTGAGTCAACCTTGAGCCCCATCAGGATCAAACTCCAGGCTGTGGGCAGAGTTAGCCTGCAAATTGTATTCTAACCACTGCGCCACGAACACTCATTATGTGCCCAAATACAGTACCATTTGGGAGAAGTAAATGGATGAACATGGAAACTTTCAGAGCTCATTTGTGTGATAATATAGACTTGATGCCGGACCCGAAAGTCAAAAACGACATGTAGCGATTCTTCCAAGCTGAGCTGTTTATTATTTCTACACCTATAGAGAGAATCCCAACTCAGTGATCCCAACTCAATTTGGGCAGCTCGGCTTTCACCAAATCAGTTTGAATTCATTCTTAGGATTAATGATTGAACATTTGAATGTGAAGCTGGTTTCTTTTGACTGATTGATTTTTTTACAATGTTCTGTGCGGCTTTTGGAGCAAGATGGATCGTTAAGTACTGCGAGTAGAGATTACAACAGCCTGTAGCAAAAATAACCCGAAGAATAAAATAGCCCCACTGTATCCAGTTTAATGTTCCGGATAAGGGAAAATAGGAGTGTATTTTTTTAAAATAAAAACATGAATTTCAAATGTGATGGAGATTTGTATTATTTCCTCGGCCCTTGAGATAACACTGCTGAATTCTTTTGTCTTTTGCTTTAATGTATTTCTGCGTTAGAAAATATTGCCTTTGCTTTTGAAAAATGGCTGAACTGAAACGTGGATTATGAATCCCGAAATAAATGGGTAAACAAATAAAAGTGGTGTCGCCCAACTGTGTAAAGCCTGAACTCTGGAAGTTGTAACAGCTGTTATTAAATGTCTGTCGCAATTATAACCTTAATCCTTTACAGCCAGGGACTGAATTCTGGGTGTAAACACTGTGCAAAAGAGGGAGAGAGAAGCAACCTGGAATTAAGGAGAGATTTCCTGACAGTGAGAACAATTAACCAGTGGAACGGCTTGCCTCCAGAAGTTGTGGGTGCTCCATCACTGGAGGCTTTTAAGA
>NW_015420232.1:0-1459 GCF_001527695.2 Protobothrops mucrosquamatus | reverse complement strand
GACTGGCCTGAGGGATTTTAAAGGGGGTTTTAATTACTTTTAAATTGGACATATTTAAATATTTCGTTTTAATCAAATTTTAATTAAGTATGTATATATGTTAGTATTTTATTCAATTGTCAGCCGCCCTGAGTCCGTAAGGAGAAGGGCGGGATATAAATGCAATTAATAAATAAAATAAATAAATAAATAAATAAATATAGTTTGAGGAAGGTTAATCTGTCAAATACTATCTGGCTGAACCTGTAAAATAATCTGTAAAACACCATCTTTACTGCACCCCTTAAAAATGAAACCTACACCCCGTTCTGACCGATCAAAAAAACAACAACTTGGGACACCCCCCCCCAAATAACTCTTCCTAGTGTGAAGTTTGTTTTTGCAGCTTGTAAAATTTGTACATCGCCATCCACAAACTAGTGCAAAAAATGATTGTCTCTTTTTACCTCGTACGCTTTATTTTGTATGCTCAGTCTAGCTTGTAAAGTTCTATTTAGTTTTTTTTTTTTTAAGTTTTAACTTCATTAGCTCAGGTAATCTTCCACTCACGAGCATAATTTGGCCCAAAATTTATATCACTAAGTGAGACATTTGTGAAGTGAATTTTGCCCCCTTTTATGATCTGTCCCGTCACATTTGTTAAAGGAGTCGCTGCAGTTGCTCACTTAGTAACGTGGTTGTTAAGTGAATCTGGCTTGTCACAAAAGGGGATCCTGGGACACTGCAACCGTCATAAATATGAGTCAGTTGCCAAAGATCTGAATTTTGATCATATGATCATGGGGATGTTGTTAAGTGTGAAAACTGGTTCTAAGACACTTATTTCAGGGCTGTTGTAGCTTTGAACAGTCACCAAATTAAACTGTTGTTAAGTTGAGGACTAACCTGTAACTTAATTCCTAAGTTGAGGACTAGTCTGGGTCATTGACCTGTAATAAGGAATTTGATGATTTGATGATAAGTTTACATTTGTGTTGGCTGGGAAAAAAAACATTCACACAGAACGTTAAAAGGTCACATTTCCTGAAATGCAGTGGCCGCAAGACCTTGTTGGATCATTTTGAGGAACTAGAAAACTGCAAGGGTGAAGAAAATCAACTAAAACACCATGTGTTCGATCCTTCTAAAAAACAGCTCTGATCTGGTGTGCGGCCACCGCTGGCACGTAAGCATTTCTCTGAAAAATATCTGGGTCACCGCTGTGCTGTTGTTGTCACGAAAACTGTATGAGAAAACTATATGGAATAGCTTGCCTTCAGAAGTTGTGGGTGCTCCATCGTTGGAGGCTTCCAAAAAGAGACCAGACAGCCATTTGGGGTCTCCTGCTCCAGCATGGGTTGGACTAGAAGACCTCTTAAGGTCCCTTCCAACTCTTGTTATTCTACGTTCCATGTTCCAAATCTCTGGAACAGTTCGTGCACAATTAGATCTTTTCTTCTGCAGCTGTTTTTTTTTTTTT
>NW_015420231.1:0-1459 GCF_001527695.2 Protobothrops mucrosquamatus | reverse complement strand
CCATGTCCGTAGGGCAGGCCGGGATGGGAACGTTTCAGGATGCCCTTGGGATACCCCTGCTTCACAAGCTGCAGTGGCGGTTAACAGTCTGGTTCATCATACAGTTAGCCAGATGTTGAAACTGACTGGGCATTTTTATTCACCTATCAAGTCCTTCCCAAGGGCTTGGGACAGGCAGGTGCGGGTGTTTGGTGACATTAAAGGTCTTGTCACAGGATGTAAGCTGTTCCGAGTAAAGCTGCCTGTTGCAGTTGATCAGTGTTGATTTGCTCAATGCCTGTGGTATTCAGATGGTGCTCCAGTTGTTGTGGGAAATGCTTATGGGATTGTATCCAAGACATCTATTACTATCGGTTCTATCTTTCACGAATGAAGGCAAACATACATGTCCCAGGATAATGTTGCAGGATCCAACCTGGATCGGTCACCAGGACTAGCGGTTTTGTCTTCCGAGCTTTCGGATTCGTACTGGAGCCCCCATCCTCAGGGATCTTCTCTCTAGCTGCCAGAGAGAAGTTCCATGAAGACAGGCTCCAAGCACGAGACTGAAAGCCTGGAAGACAAAACCTCTGGTCCTGGTGACCGACCCAGACTGGATCCTTGTACAATCTTTGCTTTCTTTTGCCACAATCGTTCAATTTCTCTTTGCGGTTCTTTGTATTTTGTTCTCTTCTCTAGTTCTCTCTCTCTTCTGATTTGCTGCTTCCAGATACTGCCATGTCCACTATCCAGATTTTTTTCCTCTTTCTTCTCACCAATTGTTGAGTCTGGGGTTTTATGTGGCAGGTTCCTGTAGGCTTGAATTTGAAGTCCCAGAGCAATTTCACTTCTTCATTTTCTATTATTTCCTCTGTTTTATGGTCCCACCAGTTATTTTTTGCAGGCAAATGGTATTTCTTCTGGATCTTCCAATCCACCGTTGCTGTTACTTTGTCATGCTGTTGCTTGTAATCAGTCTGTGTGATTGTTAAATTTGCCACTCCGCTCACAGTACAGAGTGACTCTGAGCAGGATGCTCAGTATGCTTCCAGGTACAATTCAAGATCCTGGTTGTCTACTCACCAAACCCTTTATGGCACAGCACTGGATTGCCAGAGGGACCGTCTATCTCCATGCTGCTTGCCTATCCAGTGCCAGCCGATAGGTCAGTGCTCTCTGAATCCTATTCAACCATCATCTACTAGCAACCAAGAAGCAGGAATTCTCTGCCATCATGCCTGTTGTTTGATAGAGTCCTTCCTGATACTCTGTGGCCCCTATCTTGATGGTATTCAAGAAAGCCTAAAAATCTGGCATTCTCTCAGACTATGGGTTAACGTGGTTGGGACTTTCTGCAATGTTTTGTTTGGGGATGTGGATTGTGGAGTCTGTTTTCCAGACTCACCAACCATTCTAATTCTCTACCCTGCTCAGTGTGGAGTTGGGTGGTGAATAAATTAAATTAAAGGGACATACTGTA
>NW_015420230.1:0-1459 GCF_001527695.2 Protobothrops mucrosquamatus | reverse complement strand
TCACAATTCCCTGGAACCAGGCTCGTGTACCCTCCCGAGCTGCCAGTACCAGCCAGGAGGGACACGGATCCAACAAACATGTGGTTGCATTGAGCCTCCCCAGGACCCTGTCTACGTCCTCGGGAGCCACAGAGTCAAACTCCTCCCATACAACCGTCTCAAGACCTGCTTCTGTCTCCTCCCCCTGGGCCAGCCAGTCAGAGTCTAAGCCTTCCCGGATCCGCCCAACCAACAGGTCACTGGCTCAGAATGTTGTCCTATCTTCAAACTGTTAGTTGGGCAACTTAACAAGTGACTAAACATTGCATTCAAATAATTGCTTGCTTTACAGCTGGCAGGGAACATTTAGTGAGAGAGAAAACGAACCAGAGGAAAGTATCAGTTTCTTTTGTTCACTTGTCCTGTGTTAAATCTTTTAGAAAAGCCCGAGTTGCTGGCCTTGTTATGTAACAGGATAGGAATAAGAAATCAGGGCAGAAAATTTTATTTTAGCCTACTTTTATGCCAGCTGAAGGACTGGTGGAAAACACTTTAATGTGACCATAAGGCTGTACCCAGTATTGATGAAATACAAAGGCTTTGATTCAGGTTCCTTATAATGCAGGGGTTGAAGTACAATTAATGTACAAATTGCTTCTTCAATAATTGATTTTAAAAGATAAAGATTGGTAACTTGTGACCAGGCTTTCTGAGCTGTTCCTATGTGCAAGACATAGTAGACAGGCTATCTTTGCATTTATATGCACCACCAGTTGTCCCATAGCCAGGAATATGCCATATGCAGAAAAACACAACATTGTACTCTGTTAATCCCCCACTCAGTGTCACACTTGTGTCAGGGCACATTTTTCTGCTCACTTCTGAAGTACATTTTAGACCAATGGTTCCTATTTATTTCAAATATCACACTTCCAAAAGAATTCCAACATTTTATTGTTTATCGTGAAGAAGCAGGAATGTCCTATAAATTTGTTTGCTTTCCTTTGCCTTGTTGCCACCTGGCTCCACAGGGATTCTGGGTGGCTTTCAATTGGGACCATGATGAAACAAGGAAGACACAACATTTAAGTACCACTCAAAGATAAAACAGATTCTAAAGACCAAATTCAATGGGAAAAATAAAATCCATATCATCAACATATATGCACTGCCAGTCCTCAGATACCCTGCTGGTATACTGAGTTGCCCAAAGGAGGACATGGAAGTTTCTGATGTGAAGACTCAGAAGCTCCTCACAATGTATGGAGGTTACCACCCCAGGTCCAACACCCAGAGGCTCTACACTACCCAGAAAGAGGATGAGAAGGATCTGGTGAATGTCAAAGTCACTGTACTGGATGAAACCTGGAGCATTCAGGTGTACATTGTAAGATGACAACCAGATGAAGTGCTGAGAGAATGTCTGAGAATGCCAGCAGCAGCAACAATCCAAGTATTCCTTGTGAGGAGGGGCAGAGCT
>NW_015420229.1:0-1459 GCF_001527695.2 Protobothrops mucrosquamatus | reverse complement strand
TGGATGGAACCTTGTAGGGTAGGCAAGGCAGGTTGTATGACGTGTGTGAGTTCCGGCACATTTTTTTTTTTTTAGAAAAAAAGCACTGGATAGATAGATAGATAGATAGATAGATAGATAGATAGATAGATAGATAGATAGATAGATAGATAGATAGATAGATGATAGATAGATAGATAGATAGATAGATAGATAGATAGATAGATGATAGATAGATAGATAGATAGATAGATAGATAGATAGATAGATAGATGATAGATAGATAGATAGATAGATAGATAGATAGATAGATAGATGATAGATAGATAGATAGATAGATAGATAGATAGATAGATAGATAGATAGATAGATAGATAGATAGATAGATAGATAGATAGACCGAGAGAGAAAAAAGATTTAATCCATTTTTGTTCTGTGAATTTATATGCCTTAGGAGAAATAGTTTGGGAGTCAAAAAATGGGATTCCTTGCCAAAGTTTGACAAGAGATTGTCTTTATTTCTTCAAAAAAGCCGGGCATTGCTCCCAAAGATGGTACCATTAATTAAATTAATTACAACCCCAGCTATACAATCTAGAAAAATATCCCTATCTAAAAATTGATATTTTTTTTTCAGAATGCAATAGCACATGAGGATTATTTTCATGGCCACGTTATGACATGCTGAAATGGATTTGAACTGTGAGCTGTATTACAAAAGGCTGGAAAAAAATCTTTCAAGGAAACGAGCTATGCTTAGCATTAGAGTTTTGTATACGACTGAAGAGATCTCAGTGATCTTAAATGAAGTGAGCATACACCATTCTCCAAGTGCTATGGATGGTCATGAATGATACCCCTCCCTCCCTCTCTCTCTTCTCTCATTGTGTGTGTGTGTGTGTGTGTGTGTGTGTGTGTGTGTGTATGCATGCACATACACCTTCAAGTCAGTATTGACTGCCAGGTATAGTCCCTGCAGTTTTCATGGCAAGATTTCAGACACAGTTTCTACTTGCCTATTTCCTAGGGCTGAAAAAGCACTACTGGTCCCAAAACACCCAGCTGGCTTTCATGCCCAGTGCGACTAAAACTCACTGTCTCCTGATGTTTGGCCCAAAGTCACCCAGTTGGTTTTCATGCCTAAGGCGGGACTAGAATTCACCATCACCTGGTGATTGGCCCGAAGTCACCCAGTTGGCTTTCATGCCTAAGGCAGGACTAGAATTCACATCACCTGGTGATTGGCCCGAAGTCACCCAGCTGGCTTTCATGCCTAAGGCGGGACTAGAATTCACCATCACCTGGTGATTGGCCCAAAGTCACCCAGCTGGCTTTCATGCCTAAGGCGGGACTAGAATTCACATCACCTGGTGATTGGCCCGAAGTCACCCAGTTGGCTTTCATGCCTAAGGCGGGACTAGAATTCACCATCACCTGGTGATTGGCCCAAAGTCACCCAGCTGGCTTTCATGCCTAAGGC
>NW_015420228.1:0-1459 GCF_001527695.2 Protobothrops mucrosquamatus | reverse complement strand
CTTGGGGAAGAGGGGGAAGGATATTTAGTTGCAATACTTCTTACCCCCTTGGTGGAGCATTATAGCTTCAAGGAACCCATCTTTATTTCCTGGCACCCAACCAACATTCCTCACCCTTTGGAAGCCAAGCCTTCTTAAAGGCCCTGTGGCAACACTAACAACAACAACATATTTCTGCAGCTCAAATTGCAAGTTTGGCATCCCAAGGGGATAGAATAGATTTATTTGAGGGTTGCCATCAAAATCTCGTGCTTTTTATGATGAGTAACGGTGAGATTGTTGGGAAAGGAATTTGGTTTTGATGACCCAGCCAAGCACTAGGATGGAGATGAGGAGGTGACCAAATGTTGAGAAGGACATTGACCTTGAAGAAATCCTGGCACAATGTAACAGGTCCCAGCTTTTCTTGAGAGCTGTGTAAGAGGAGCATCTGATTCGCCAATGGACACTCTTCCATACCTTCTGTTTGAAACCACCTCACTTGGACAAAAAAGCATTGATACAGTTTTAGTGGTAGGACCAGGTTGTTCCTTACAAGAGGACTTTAGCAAACATCCTCAGTGATATATTTGAGCAAAGTTCCTCCCCGTGAAAAGCTAGATGTCTACAAGTTGAGTTGAAACTTCCCCATCACAAGTCCTCTGATTGCAAGTCCTTAAAATTATACCCTCTTGATCATGATGAATTAGTGGCTGGATTTATAGCTGAATACAGAAGGGTCACTGCATAGCTGAAAAGGTCATTTTGACCATCAAGCCCAACCCTTTACAAGGTGCAATCATCCATAGGAAAGCAACCCAAGCCTTGATTTGGCCCCATAGAATAACCACTTCTTTTCATGAATCATAAACAACAATCTAAAATTTGTAGGACAAGGCTGGCAGAACCCAGATGTGGAGTGAAAAGGAGAATCAGCCTAGAATCTCTACACAGTAGAATCTCTGCTGCCTGTTAGTTGAGACGATTCCTGTGCATAGGCCTTTAGCAATAGTTCGGTTGAACCGAACGTTCATATGTGACCCTCATCTTTTTTATCTTACACAAATAGCTGACTTAGTATAGAATGCTAAGCCAAAAAATATTAACTAACCAACCCGATACCAAATGCATTGGGCCAACTAGGTTTGGGTCATCTCACTATTCAGATACTCTGTAGATTTATTCCTGAGTATACATGAGTGGGGAAAAAAAGACATTTATCACCTGACATAAGCATTGGAAAGATACATTCTAGTTCTTTTTAATTTCATCGACCAAGCCCATATAGAAAATTCAGCCTTCTTTCTTGCCTACCTCCCCAAATTTGAGTGAAAGTTCCCCTATGGTAAATATTGGCTCATCTGATTATTTATTCTTCTTAGGATTCCATTGATTGTTTCAAAATTACCCAGGAGCTTTTAGTAAGGGGTTTACATAAAACAGTATTAAAAAGAACGGCTTAAAATTTCACCAGGAAACT
>NW_015420227.1:0-1459 GCF_001527695.2 Protobothrops mucrosquamatus | reverse complement strand
TCCTGGCCGCCCTTCTCCCAGGGGGCGGGACACCCGGGCGCAGGGCCAATGAGGAGCCCTGCGAGGGGGCAAGTCCCATGAGAGAGAGAGAGAGAGAGAGACAGAAGTGCAAGTGCCTCTGTCTCTGTCTGTCTGTCTCTCTCTCTCTCTCTCTCTCTCTCTCTCTCTCTCATGGGACTTGCCGGAGGGCCGTGGGAGGACCGCATTTACATACCGCAGGGAGGGCTGTTCGA
Source organism: Protobothrops mucrosquamatus (assembly GCF_001527695.2). Classification (NCBI taxonomy): domain Eukaryota; kingdom Metazoa; phylum Chordata; class Lepidosauria; order Squamata; family Viperidae; genus Protobothrops; species Protobothrops mucrosquamatus. The sequence continues at coordinate 1,226 of NW_015420227.1, read as the reverse complement.
GGGCCGGATTAAACCGGGCCGCGGGCCGCAAATGGCCCGCGGGCCGGACTTTGGACATGCCTGTCATAAGGCATAAACAATAACTTGTTTTGCCATAAAACAAGAAAGAAAAGTGATAAAAATTGGCAAAAAAGAATTTCCAGATGGTTCCAGAATTTCCCAGATGGTTCACCGTGGTTCTCTCCCCCCCCCCCCAGTCACATGGCCAGTCAAGATCCAGGGATTTTGCAGCTGGTGTGGTTTTTTCTCATTGCTGCTTTATGGAGGATCGCTGGTGCTGGCTTAATGATTAAAGTGCTATAGTTGCTTTTGTAAGTATTTTAAAATATTCTTTTTCTATGACAGACAAACAGGATGACAAATAAAAACCAGAATTCGTGAACACCAGCTGGCAGTCAACCAGCATGACCAGAAGTCCCTGATCTCGAGCCACATCAACAATGAACACCACCATTTCAACTGGGACAAAGCCAGAATCATTGGCCACGCTAAAAATCAGCATGCACAGGAATTCATGGAAGCCTGGTACTCTACAATACAAGATCCATCAATAAACACATTGATTTAGAACCAGCATATGAACCTATAAGAAACAGAACCATTCAAGCAACCAATCAACGACGGAACCAACCACCCCCTCACCAGCTGAATTTCACACCACAGCCAGTCAATCACAAGACGTACTGACCACAACACCACAGAAGATCTATATAAACGAAAGAGAAATAGAACAAGACACTTCACCCAAGATCCCGCTGAAGATGTTACCTAGTTTGGTTATGAAATGTTCAGGAGCTAAACGGAAAGCTTGGAGAACAACCCACCACCACCACCACCACCACCCAAAAAACAGTGAGTTTTGGCTTAATGTGTTGCAAAACAATACATTTTATTTTATAAGTGGTTTGAATTAAATTTGTTAAGGGAACCAAAGTTCTAAAATTTTAACTACCTGTTTGATTTGGTTCCAGCTCTGCAGCAAAATACAAAATTTTAAATTAACATCAACAAAACACTTAGTGTCAACTACGTACAGATGTTGTTGTTTTTTTTGCAGTGACCCGTCTTCCTTTGAAAACTGTGAAATAGAATCTTAGTGTGATGAGCTTCAAGTCTGCAAGCATCTGTTTGCCTATAGTAGTGATGGCGATCTTTTTAGAGACCAAGTGCCCCAAAACTGGCCCCGCCCCCGCTCCACCCCCTGCCCCACCCCCACTCTGCCCCCC
>NW_015420226.1:0-1459 GCF_001527695.2 Protobothrops mucrosquamatus | reverse complement strand
CACAACATCCTTCTTCTTACCTCATCCTTCAAGATATTTTTCTTATTTTTCCCATTATGGAAGAAATTGGACACCATGAAAATTAAAAACTAAACAATCAAACTTACATGTATCTTTAACATGCATATTGATCAAGGTTTCCCTATGGCAGTGATGGTGAACCCTTTAGAGACCGAGTGCACAAAAACTGGCCCCACCCCTTCTCCACCCCCTACCCTGCCCCCGCTCCACCCCACCCCATCCCCCACCCCACTCACCGCCTCCAGGGCTCACCACAGATCACCCAGGCAGCCCAGCAGTGCCATGGCGGCCACGACCTCTGCCCATGCCCCTCAGCATCAACTGCGCGATGGGGCGTGAGGGCAGAGGCTTGTCTATGCTACCTGGCTGCCATGTCCTTGGCTGCGCTGCTCTGTGTGGGCCACGCTCGGGGGCGACTCTCCTTCAGGGGAGCTGCTGGTGAGGGTGTCACGGTGGGAGGTGGGGCTGGGGCAACAGCATGTGTGCCCACAGAGAGGACTCTGAGTGCCGCCTCTGGCATGAATGCCATAGGTTCGCCACCACTGCCCTATGGTGTCACCCACCTTCCTGAGTGGAGATGGTCCCCTCTGGACAAGGAATGCAGTCGTAGCAGCAAAATGGCTCTCCTTCTCGAGCCTTCTTGACAAATCCAGGATGGCATTTTTCCACACATTTAGACTGAGGCAGAGACTAAACAGAGAAAGAAGAAATGCCAAAGAAAATATGTCAGGAGTCACCATCCACGTAAGATGGAGGTAGACATGAACATCAGCCAAGTCATCTCTGGGCTTCATGTAGGCAAATATGAAATCTCTGACCTCTTCCAAATGGTTGCAGGAGATACAATTGCAGTCTGGAGGGATGAAATTGAGATAAGATTTAAGCATTGAGTGATAACCAGTGTTTTCCTCCTCATAGTGGAATTAATATGCATTCCTCCATTCTTCATAAATGCTTGATTTTAAAATATCCACAAATACTCAATTTTAGAGTAAACTTTATTGTAAAATACCCGTATATACTCGAGTATAAGTCGACCCGAATATAAGCCGAGGGACCTATTTTTCCACAAAGAACTGGGGAAAAATGGTGACTCGCGTATAAGCCGAGGGGGCATTTTTCAGTACACACATTTTTCCGCCTGGGCTAATCGGCCTCTTTGCAACCCCACCCCTCTGGTAACCGCGCGATTGTAGCACTTTGCACAAAGGAGCAATAGTTGATAACACGCCCCACGTCAGCTGGAAGGGTATTCTTGGATAGTGAGAAGCTGGAACCGGGCGGGAGGGCGAGAGAGGCGGACAGAAAAAAAGGGGGGGGGGAAATCCACACACGCTCGCGCAGGGAAAGGGGGAAGCGGGTGGGCCGGCCGGCTCCCCTCTCCTCTTTGTGTGTGTGTGTGTTTGTCTCTCTCTCTCAATTCTCCCCCACCCCAAAA
>NW_015420225.1:0-1459 GCF_001527695.2 Protobothrops mucrosquamatus | reverse complement strand
GGGGGGGGGGTTAAGTAGTAAAAAAAGTAGACTGTACAGCTTTAGATTACGTACCATTTCATCCTAAAGCTTTTGAATTAAAAAAAATGTCCACTATTTTGTGAAAAAAAAATAGTGAACATAATGTGAAAAAAGTGGACTGTCCACTCAAATAGTGGACACCTGGCAACCCTATAAATCGCCCGCAAAGCCTTCACCCGCCAAGAGCCGAATCGACCATACCGGGTGCCCGACCCCAGGAACAGGCGAATCGAACGGCGGGCTCTGGGCGGACAGGCCGAAGGGGCCAAGCCCGGTAGTCTCGGCCGGGAGACCTCCGGCTTTCCCCAGCCGGCGGGGGCATGACCGGAGACACAGGCAGCCGGGGTCGCCGGGCGGGTCAGCTCGCAGCGGGCTTGGAAGTTTTGCTCCAGGGGGTCGCGCGCCTCTCTCTGGGCTGCTCGGGCGGCGCCTTCGGATCGAGTTTTCGTGCCGCCGTTGCCCCTTTTTCTGGTTTTTGCTCGCTGGCCCCTCTGGCCCCGCCGACTCTAGAGAAGCCCCTGTCCGGAGTCGGTGGCGGAGGCCTGGGATGGCTGGGCGCGGCCGGCGAGCGGAACAAGGGAGCCGGCGGAAAAGGCGCGCAACAGGCGAGCCCACCGTGCAGGTAGGGTTGCCAGGTCTGCTTCCAAAAAATAGCGGACAAGCGGGGGGGGAGGGGTTAAGTAGTAAAAAAAAAGTAGACTGTACAGCTTTAGATTACGTACCATTTCATCATAAAGCTTTTGAATAAAAAAAATGTCCACTATTTTGTGAAAAAAATTAGTGAACATAATGTGAAAATAGTGGACTGTCCACTCAAATAGTGGACACCTGGCAACCCACCGTGCAGGATGGCTTCGCGACCGGCGAACTGCCGGGTTCAGTGGCACCGAGCGAGCCAAGAGAAAGTTCGCGCCCGTTTGCCTTGGGCTGCTCCTGCGCCGCCGGGGCCAGAGGAGGAGGGGGCTTCTGGTAGGGACCCCGCCGGCCCGCCAGCTTTTCGCTCAGTGGGGAGGAGAAAAAGCGAAGCCTCTCCGCGCTTCGGAAGCAACTTCCAGGCTCCACAGAACTTCCAGTCCTCCGAGAGCGCAGCCGCTTGGGGAGCAGTGGAGCCCCTCGGTTGGGGATGATGGGTCGGGGCGCCCGGAGGTGCTTTTCCCCAGCCCAGCAGCAGGAAGAGGCGAAGCGGCGCCGGCAGAGCAAGAAAGGTGTCCCCGCCAACTGCAGGAAGTGGGGGGTCTCCAGAGGAGCCCTGAAGTGCGCGCGCCAAGAGCGGAGTCTTCCTGCCAGCCAGGTCTAAGCCCCCAGCAGAGCTCTGCTTGACCACAGCCGGGAACTGCGCTGTTGGCCTGGGCGGCAGACCAGCTGCTCCCGGCTCGTTCCCTTTGGCAGTCGGGAAGCCGGGCTCAGTCCGGCCGGCCACCGCCTCCATCCCCCCCCC
>NW_015420224.1:0-1459 GCF_001527695.2 Protobothrops mucrosquamatus | reverse complement strand
AATGAATGTAACAGCACTCAAAAGGACGCGAATGCAGAAAAAGGAGCCGGACATCAAAGCAGGCAGCACGCTTGAAGTACGGCAGGATCAGCTGGGGCCGGTTACGCGCTCCAGGAGCCGGAAGCAGGCGTTGAACGACTGTATATAAACCTTCCCAGCATTTGCCTTTTTAACCCTGATGATGTCAAGTGCACTTGACAAAAGCTTGGTAGATTAAACTCTATATGTTTTATAGATTTCTCTTGGTGGTCGCTTTGTTTTATAATGAATATTCCCAAGAGTCGTATTTTTGTTTTTATTGCTGAAAATTTGGATTGCTAACAAAGAATTAAGGGAGTACTGGGATAGCTATTTCTAACCTTATTTGGTTTCATCAGCCAGACATACCCTTGTGAGATTCGAACCTGGGCTGTCTGCATGTTAAGCAGAGATGTTAGCCACTAGGCCACAGGCTCTTTCTCGCTTTGTTAGCTCATATATATATATGAGTGCTTTTTTTGAACACCCTGTCAGCCCAAATATAGGAGAGAGAGAAGTCTTTTGCCTTCATCAGCTCAATCCAGAGCCATCCACAGGCAGCAGTCGCTTAACTGCGACATCATATGTGTTTTTCAAAATTTGGATTGCTAACAAAGAATTAAGGGAAGACTTAATTCCAATCGCACCATTGCGTGCGTCCCCTATTTCTTCCCCTAGTACCTTCTTCCACACTCCCCCCCATCCTCACAACCAACGCTCACCCCACTCTTACTTGCATTCCAACTCCCTCCATACCACCCCTCCTGTCGCAATAGAACGGAGCGGATGGAGGAATGATAGTTTGAAGGATGCCAAGACCCCAGTGAACGACAGAGAGTGGGAGCAAATGGAAGGGGTGGTGGGTGGGGGGTGGTTGCGACAGGAGGGGTGGTATGGAGGGAGTTGGAATGCAAGTAAGAGTGGGGTGAGCGTTGGTTGTGAGGATGGGGGGGAGTGTGGAAGAAGGTACTAGGGGAAGAAATAGGGGACGCACGCAATGGTGCGATTGGAGGGGGAGAGGAAAAAATTATGTTGAACTCAATGGGGAGGCTCGGCAAAGGAAAAACTGCCCGAGAATCCGTCAAAGGTTATAGGATGAAGAACTCCCATAGAGAGTGTAAAGGGGGCGAAGGATCCCCGTACAGCGTGAATAAGGGCACGAAAGAAACGGCAGAAGGTGGGTCAGAATATGCTGGGGTTGCAGGAGAATGGAACGAAAGGTATAATGAAAGACCGGGGAACGTATGTGCCCCCGTGAATCAGAGAGGTTGGGAAGTGATAGTCCGAAGAAAGGAATGGGGCGGATGGATGGATGAAAGACCCCATGGAGACATGAATAAAGGAGCAGAAGCAGTAGAGTATGGGAGGGTCCATGGGGGAGGAGACGATGGTAGCGAGGGTGGGTTGGATAAAGGGAATTTGAGGATGAATAGGGACGGGG
>NW_015420223.1:0-1459 GCF_001527695.2 Protobothrops mucrosquamatus | reverse complement strand
CCCGCCCATTTAAAAATAAAGAAAGATAAAAAAGCCCACCCTTTACAGGAACAGAGGAATGAAGAAAAAAAAAAGAAAACGTACAGGAGCGATCTTTGCAGCCTCGTTTCCAGCCTTCCGCGTGTACTCTCAGCTTCCACACACACACACACACACACACACACACACACAAGCCCCTCGCCCCGGATCAATTCCAAACAATTACAATTAAATTACAAGTCCGCAGCTTAAGAAGGCCTGCCTGGCATGGGAGTGGGGAGGGGGTTTCCTTCCCCTTCTTCCCGCCCCGGCGCGAAGAAGACCCTTCCTCTCTCCCTGCCGCCGCCCCCCTCTTCCACGCGCCTCCCTGCCCACCGGGGGGGGGAATCAAGCTCGCACGAAAGCCCCCCACCCTAGTCTAACCCACCCACCCGGAGTCTTTGGCTCCCACGCGTGAAAAAGTCTCGCTTATCCACGGCCACGATCTCCCCTTCCCTTTTTCTCCTCTTCCTTCTCCTCTTCCCCCCTCCCCGGGAAAAAAAAACCACCACCAACCTGGTTGAGATCGCCCATTCGCAAGCCACCCCCTGGATTCCAACGGCCCCCCCCAACCCCCCACCCCGTTTTTTAGCCTTGAGCTCCCGCCATTTCCGCCCAGTCACCCGGATGCTACTCACAAACCACCTATAGAAAGCGAGAGATTCACACAAACACGCGTCTTACACGCTGGCTGGCCAGAGCGAGCATGCCCGCCCCCGCCCCGCTTTTTTTTTTTCTCTCCTCCTTTTTTTCTTTTGGCTTTCTTTTCTTTTCTTCTTTTTTCTCAATGAAAGCTCCCACTCCTCCCTCCCTCTCTCTCTCTCCTCACCCCCCCCTCTCCAAAGAGGGACAACCCCAAGCTGCGAAGCGGGGCGGGGTGTTGGATTGTGGGGCGGCCGGAGGGGGGGGGATGGAGGCAGCGCCAAAAAGTTTGGCCAAAGAAGCGGCCGGAGCGAGCGCTCCGACTTTTGCAAAGCGCGCCCAGCTCCGGCCGCCCCGCTCTTCCCGGACGGCTCAGCGATCGGCCCCGTCTGCAGCAGCTGAAAGCTACAAAGCCGCGGCGCGCCGCTGCCCGAGGAAGAAGAAGCGCAGGGCAGGGCGGCGCTGAGAGAGTCGAGCCAAGCCAAGCCAAGCCGGGCGCCCGCTTGCAGAAGGAGAAAGGAGAAGGGAGAGTGAGAGAAAGGGAAAGGGAAAGAGAGAAAGGGAAAGGGAAAGAGGAAAAGAAAGAGAGGGGGGAAAAGAGGGGGGGGAAACCCCCTCCAGGACAAACCTCACGCCTCCTCCGCTCCAGCCTCCATCTTTGACTAGTTGACATTCACCTCCTGCCTGACCAAATTCGCCATTAGCATACTTCCCTCGCCATTGGCCCTTCCTTGCGCTAGTCTGGGGCACCGGCCACGCCATTGGCTGGCCGGGGGGATATTTAAAAATCTCCCTCCCG
>NW_015420222.1:0-1459 GCF_001527695.2 Protobothrops mucrosquamatus | reverse complement strand
TTAAACAATGCAGGCTAAGGAAATTAGCCTTCCACTTCTGTGGTCACTTCAAATGCATCTGTGTAGAACATGTGAGAGCAAATTGTACTACATTTGAACATTTCTTATTAGTACTCCATTTAAGCAAAGATCAGAACTATTGAGACTCTTTCCAAATCATATGCATATTGACCTAAAAGGATTTGGCTGGTTTTTTGGGTGGGTGGGGTGGGTGGGAGGTGGCAATGTGTTTTTGAAAGAATTACTACTCTATAGTAATGTTTGATAAGAAATTATCCATCTTTTATTATTAATGTCTACTAATTTCTACTGTGACTTATACTATCAGATATAATCAACCAAGGAACATTCTTCTTAACAATAGGAATAGCACTTAGACATACAGTATATACCACTTCACAAGTGCTTTACAGCCCTTTCTAAGCAGTTTACAGAGTCAGCATATTGCCCCCAACAATCTGGATCCTCATTTTACTCACCTTGGAAAGACAGAAGGCTGAGTCAACCTAAGGGACAGTGCGGATCAAACTGCTGGCAGTGAGCAGTGAGTTAGCCTGCAATACTGCATTCTAACCACTGCAACACCAGGGCTCAAACTCCTACATCCATCAATACTTACTGGGTTCTGGTTTCACCCTAACTGAATGCTTGGGGGAAGAGTCAGCTCTTCAAGACCTTCCAGGCTAGGAAGTTAGGGGTCTGCTGGACATTGCAGTAAAAGAAGAATAATGAAACAAAGAAGAAAAAGGAGGAGAAGGAGAACATTTTCTGATCTTATTGGCATTTTCCCCACAGAGATTTTAGCTTCAACTGGAAAGTTTCCCAAGCTGTCCATGGTGATCCACTTGGAGAGTGGTGTGTTGACTCAATATATTCAAACTTCATCTGGAGAGCTTTGGGATCCTGATAAAATGGCAAGGAAGTTGTGGGTAAGAAAACAATACACCTGAACGAGCCACTTTCCGATCAGAATGCTTCCCCTTTCTTCCCATCTGCTGGAATGGGAATAGTTGTCAAAGAGACTACTGTAACGCTCTCTACATGGGGCTTCCCTTGAGGAGCACCCGGAGGCTCCAACTGGTCCAGAATGCGGCCGCGCGGGCGGTGTTGGGAGGGACTCGTCGCTCCCATGTAACACCATTGCTGCGCGAGCTGCACTGGTTGCCGGTGGCCTTCTGGGTGCGCTTCAAGGTGTTGGTCATCATCTTCAAAGCGCTCCATGGCATCGGACCTGGATATCTCCGAGACCGCCTTCTGCCACAGATTACCTCCCATCGGCCGGTACGCTCCCACAGAGTGGGTCTCCTCAGGGTGCCGTCAGCCAGACAGTGCCGGCTGGCGACCCCCAGGGGGAGGGCCTTCTCGGTGGGAGCTCCCACCCTCTGGAACGAACTACCCCCAGAGATCCGGGTGATCCCGGATCTCCCTTCCTTCCGCCGCGCCCTTAAGACATGGCTCT
>NW_015420221.1:0-1459 GCF_001527695.2 Protobothrops mucrosquamatus | reverse complement strand
TCTGCCAAGGTTCCACAGAGATTTGAAAGACATGTAAAAAGTCACCTCCAACTCATGTGCTTTCAATTTTTAAGGGCATGGAGTCAAATGGTAAGTAACTCGAGCAGGAATTCCATGCTGTGTTTGCAGCAGCCAGAACAACTGGAATACTTTGGGAAGGGGCTATCGGATTTTACAATGGGATCTCTTTTTATTGCCGGCATCTGTGTATGCATGCGTACATTGCCCTTGGAGTCCGTCAATCAGGAGACAATCCAAATATTCTTAAGGAAGAAAGAAAGAAAACAGTTTTGATCTGCTAAGTTAAGGAAGCAGGCTAGAGACCGGGAGACAGTGAGTTCTAGTTTTGCCATAGGCATGAAAGCTGGCTGGATGATGTTGGGCCCATCACCGGGAGACAGTGAATTCTAGTTCTGCCTTAGACAGGAAAGGGGGCTGGGTGACTTTGGGCCAATCACTAGGAAACTGAGTTTTATTCCTGCTTTAGGCATGAAAACTGGCTAGGTGACTTTAGGCCAATCACCAGGAGACAGTAAATTCTAGTTCCGCCGTAGGCATGAAAGTCCTCTGGGTGACTTTAAGCCAATCACCAGGAGACAGAGAGTTCTAGTCCCGCCTTCAGCATGAAAGCCAACCGAGTGACTTTGAGCCAATCACCAGGAGACAGAGAGCCCCCACTCACACGGGAGGACATACACTAGATCTAATTTTTGTCTCTGGCCAGTGGCAGAATGATCTGGAAATGGGGGAGATAGTTATAGAGCCCCTGTCATGGTCAGATCATGCACTCCTTAGGATGGACTTCCGGACCGCTCCCCCCCGCTGCAGGGAGACGGAACCGCGTAGATGGTTCCGTCCCAGGCGCCTGATGGACCCGGAGAGGTTCCTGACGGAGCTTGGGCCATATCCGGAGGATCTAGTCCACGACTTGGCTGAAGATCTGGCGGCGGCCTGGGATGTGGCCGCAGCCGCAGCACTGGACCGAGTCGTGCCGTTGCGGCCTCTGACCCGACGCAGATCTCAACAAGCTCCCTGGTTTACCGAGGAGCTGAGAGAGATGAAGCGCCGGAAAAGACGCCTAGAGAGCAGTTGGAGGGCTACCCGAACCGAATCCGACCGAACACAGGTAGGGATGCATGTTAGATCCTACCTTGTGGCAATGAGGGTGGCGAGGTCTAATTACTACTCCACCCTCATTGCGTCATCAGATAATCGCCCGGCCTCCCTCTTCAGGGTGACCTGCTCTCTCCTTCAGTTGAGGGGGGGGGACCCCCTGGTGGGGAGGGCTGAGGATTTTGCTCAATATCTGCATGACAAAGTCGCTCGGATCCGAGAGGGTTTGGACTCCGACTGGGTGGCCCCGGGGGAGGAGACGGGAGCAGGTCTTGAGACTATTATATGGGAGGAGTTTGACTCTGTGGCTCCCGAGGACGTGGACAGGATCCTGGGGAGGCTGAAT
>NW_015420220.1:0-1459 GCF_001527695.2 Protobothrops mucrosquamatus | reverse complement strand
ATAGGTTCCTTGGTGCTCTCTGAGCTTGGTGGTTTTCTTGCAGACGTTTTATTACCCAAACCACACACCATCATCAGTGCACTGATGACGTTACCTAGTTTGGAAATAAAACATCTGCAACAAAACCACCAAGCTCAGAGTGCACCAGGGACACCATAGTCCTCCTCCTCCTCCTCCTCCTCCTCCTCTTCCTCTCTCTTCTCTCCTTCCTCCATTCTGCAAACCCATCCACCCCCTTCTAGCACTGATGATATTCCCTAGCTGGGTCCTAAGATGTCTGCAACAAAAACCCCCAGCAAGCTCAGGGAGCACCAGGGACTCTTCAGAGCAGGAGATGTTCGCTCCACCCAACATCTGGATCTGAACCTAGGGCTCACAGCGAGACCACAGCACCCCCAACCTCCCTCCTGTCCTAAACCAGCCCCCCCCCCTATTTGGAAATATAGACAGTCTTTGACTTACGACTACAACTGAGCAAAATTATATCTGTTGCTGAGACAGTTGTGAGTTTTGCCCCGTTTTGCTCCCGCAAAACAGAAATAGAATGTGGCAAAAGAAAGCAAAGATAGGCACCTTGGGTGCAATCCCAAAACATCTGGAGCACAACTTGAACACCATCGGCATTGACAAAATCCCCATCCGTCAATTGCAAAAGGCAGCTTTGCTCGGAAGAACTGACATCCTGCAAGGACAGACTAACACTGTCAAACCACATCTGTCTATCCCAGATCCTTGGGAAGGACTGGAGAGGTGGATAAAGAGGTCAAATCCAGCCTCAACATCTGGCTGACTTTGCAACCAACTGTAATATTATAGCTTCCCTCCTTAACACCATCAAACAGCCACATCTGTCTATCCCAGATCCTTGGGAAGGACCGGAGACCTGGATAAACAGGCCAAATCCAGCCTCAACATCTGGCTGACTTTGCTACTAACCGTAATAATAGAGCTTCTCTCTTTAACGCCATCAAGCATCCACATCTGTCTATCCCAAATCCTCGGGAAGGATCTTAGAGGTGGATAAAGAGGCCAATCCCAGCCTCAACATCTGGCAGACTTTGCAACCAACTGTAATAATATAGCTTCCCTCCTTAACACCATCAAACAGCCACATCTGTCTATCCCAGATCCTTGGGAAGGACCTTAGAAGTGGATAAAGAGGCCAAATCTAGTCTCAACATCTGGTTGACTTTGCTACTAACCGTAATAATAGAGCTTCCCTCTTTAACGCCATCAAGCATCCACATCTGTCTATCCCAGATCCTTGGGAAGGACCAGAGAGATGGATAAAGAGGCCAAATCCAGCCTCAACATCTGGCAGACTTTGCAACCAACTGTAATAATATAACTTCCCTCCTTAACGCTGTCAAACAGCCACATCTGTCTACCCCAGATCCCTGGGAAGGACCTTAGAGGTGGATAGAGAGGCCAAATCCAGCCTCAACCTCTGGCAGACTTT
>NW_015420219.1:0-1459 GCF_001527695.2 Protobothrops mucrosquamatus | reverse complement strand
AGGGACCTTGGAGGTCTTCTAGTCCAACCCCCTGCTCAAGCAGAGACCCCAAAATGGCGGCCAAACCCACTCAACAGCTGCCTTCTTTAACAAAGGGAAACTTAGGGTTCCAATTGTGGGTCGCACTGCTTTTGTTTTATTTTTCAGCCATGCTGCGAATGTCAGAGGATCATGTTCCTCCCGAACTGAACAAGGTAATTGTCATGTCGTCCGTTTTATGCGCACAGATAAGAGGCTTCTAATATTTCTAGTCCATCAGTAGCCATAGCAACAGCCTTTAGACCAGGGGTAGGCCACCTTGGCTCTTTTATGACTTGTGGACTTCAACTCCCAGAATTCCTGAGCCAGCATGGGGGAACTATGGCCCCTTCATGACTTGTGGACTTCAACTCCCAGAATTCCTGAGCCAGCATGGCTCAGCTTGGAAACCTCTCCCTTTCCCCTCAGCATGGCTGGCTCAGGAATTCTGGGAGTTGAAGTCCACGAGTCATAAAAGAGCCAAGGTGGCCTACCCCTGCTTTAGACTTATATACCGCTTTACAGCCCTCTCTAAGCTTTTTGCAGAGTCATCCTGCTGTTAAATTCCGTGTCTTCCAAGCAGTTTCTTTCGTAAACGAAACATTAAAATAGCCTTTTAAGCTGCCAGGCCGGCTATTCTTAGAAAATGATTCTGTTTTTCCTCATCTTAAAAGCCGACTTTGTTTCAATACAAAAGCCGTCAAAAGGATTTTAGGATTAGCTTAATGATGTTTTCGTTACGTTTCCTTTTCAAAATATTATTGCATTACTGCTTTGGTTGTTTTTTTTTTTTTCCCCTGTCCAAGTTATTATTTGAAAAGGTCATCCTGGCGCTTTGTCGGTTTGCAGAATTGTGACAGCTGTTGGTTTCGGTTGTGCTGCGTTTTGTGTAGATGGGCGAAATGTAAATTTCTGGTTGTAATGATTTGTTATGTTTCTTTTTCTCAAAGATGACACAGAAAGACATTACTTTTGTGGCTGATTTTCTCACGGAGCACTTCAATGAAGTAAGCTTACTTTTATTTTATTTACTTTATTTTCCTTTACTATTTTATTATTTTATTTATTACATTTTTTATTTTTTATTATTTTATTATTATTTTATTTTATTTTATTTATTTTATTTTACTATTTTATTATTTTGTTTTATTTCTTTTCTTTTATTCTATTTTGTTTACTATTTTATTATTTTATTTTTTATTATTTTATTTTATTTTATTATTTTATTTTATTATTTTATTTTATTATTTTATTTTATTCTTTATTTTATTTTATTCTATTCTATTTTATTTTATTCTATTTTATTTACTTTACTGTTTTATTATTTTATTTATTTTATTTTTTATTATTTTATTTTATTATTATTTTATTATTTTATTTTATTTATTTTATTTTACTCTTTTATTATTTTTTATTTATTTTATTCTATATTTTATATTAT
>NW_015420218.1:0-1459 GCF_001527695.2 Protobothrops mucrosquamatus | reverse complement strand
CAAGGAATCCAGCAGCATCTTAAGAGATGCTGCCTTTACTGCAGCAGCCGTTTCTTGATCAAATTCATTTTGCTGCCCGTCTCCCGGCTCAGTTGTCACGAAGTACAACTTACCTTCTTGGTTTATTGGGATACCTTGATTCATTAAAACTCAACTTAGAAATCTTTCAAGGGGAACAGACTGGTAGCAAAGGGCATTTTCTGTAATGGCAGAGAAATCGCACTATTCCCCTTTTCTCAAGAAATGCATTGTTTGCAGGCAGAATTTCCTATTTCACTTGCTATATTCCTGCCGCTTAAGTGGGGCCGGGGGGGGGGGGATCTTAAATTCCTGGAAAACAGCTGCCAGAAGTGGGATTCTTCCATGAATGGAACATGGAGAAGAGGGAAAGGAGCAGAGATAAGTTGCTTAAATTCTGATGAGCAAACAGACTGCTAAGCTTGGGCAACTTCCGAGTACCTTTTGTACTTAGTTAAGTGTAGAGAAAGATTTAAAACAGGTGCATATATTCCTATATTGTGCTTGCTTCCATAATTGTATTTGGATGCGGACCATCTGATTTCAACACCAGCTAAGTTACTCTATAAATATGGAGGGGTGCATTACCACAATCAGTTGCATCACTCAGGTTTGGGTTCCATTGGCTAAATATGTTGCTTTAAAGTTTTCAAGATTATCGGGGTTTTGATGTGCAATGATCATCCTACTACGGTACCAGTGGATTGTGTGTATTTGGAACATAGAATAACATGGTTAGAAGGGACCTTGAAGGTCTTCTAGTCCAACCCCTTACACCTTCCACGACAAATGGCTGTCCATCTTTTCTTGAGACAACAACAACAATATTTCGGCTCAGCAATTCCTCTCTACGATAATTCAGTTAATAATCTTGGGATATCTGTAGACTCAGTGTGTTTGCTTTCACTAAGTGGATTCTGGGGGAGCTTATAATGTTGCATCTTGTTTTTGTTCCTCTCCCTGGCAATGTGTTGTGGTCTTGTGTATTATGATTAAACTACAAAGATGCTAAGACTTAATAAGTTCAGGGTAAGTCCTGTGGAATTTATGGGAATGTTCTTTTAAAGTACACATGCATACAATTTGGCTTTTAAGTGGCTGTACATAAAATGTTCTCGTTTGACCACGCATTGGCAGTGACAAATTTGGGGTTCAGAAACCTCAGGGGTTTTTTTTTCATTTGAATGGGGGAATCAGAAAGGTCAGCCTCCCAAGAGTTTTACTGGCAGTGCCAAACGTGGGGGGGGGGGGGGGGGGAAAGCCTTTTTACAGAGCATCTAGAGATTCTGGTGGGCTTTTTTTTGCAGATTTTATGAGCATACTTACAAATGGGGCTGTTTGTTGCCTTGTTCTACATTGGTCTTCTTGTGGCTTGGTAAAGATTGACCAATATTATATATTCACAATAACAGAGTCGGAAGGGACCTTGGAGGTCTTCTAG
>NW_015420217.1:0-1459 GCF_001527695.2 Protobothrops mucrosquamatus | reverse complement strand
GAACATTTTGTAGAGGTTTTCTTTGTAGGAGGTGGCCAAAGTAAGCTTCCTATTTCGTACCCATAGTTCTTGCCAGATATGCAGATCAAAGTTGAGATCAAAATCCCTGCTCCACGTTAACATGGTTTCTTTTACCTGTTCTTCATACATTGCCTGATCTAACAAATAATGATATAGCTTTTTAATCATTTTATCCTCAATACCTAGTAATATTTTATCCAGCCCTATCGGTTCTATTTTTATGCCTAACTCTTTTTTATCTTTCCAATATCTCGCCTGTAGTTGAAGGTATGCCCTCCATTCTAGTTCTATCCCTTCATCTTGAAGAATTTTCCTGGACCTGAATCATCTTATCAGAGAAAATTTGAAGTAACAAGTTAACATGTAGCAACATAGATCATTGGGAGAACAGTGGTGTTAAAATACAACATTGATAATGTTTCCTTTGGTATTTGGGGTATTTGTTTAAGGTAATTGGTATTTCTGGTGTTTATTTGTATTTGTATTTTAATATTGTAATGTTTTGCTATTTTTTTTTAACCTGCTTTACAAATTTTAGTAATGATACCACTTAGACGCGTAAATGATTGGAGCGGGATATAAGCCTAATATATAAGAAAATAAACAAATAATAGCAATAAACAGTCATTTTTCCAGGAAACATGGGAATACATATTGCCAGATATTTTGAGAAGAAAATGGCTATCCCATGTGCTTCTGTTCTGCTTCTCAGTTGTGATATGGTTCGGTAAGATATCTTATGTTAAATTATGGGTTATTATTTAGAAATAATAGCAATGGCACTTAGACTTATACACTGCTCTGCAGTGCTTTACAACGTTCTCTGAGCAGTTTACAACATCAACATATTGCCCCAACAATCTGAGTCCTCATTTCACCAATCTTGGAAGGATGAAAGGCTGAGTCAACTTTGGGCCAGGATTGAACTCCTGGCAGAAGGCAGATTTAGCCTGCAATACTGCATTCTAACTACTGTGCCACCATGGCTAATAATATCTCTTGCTATCAGAAGCCATCAGTGCAAGATTTACAGTCCTTTGGAATTACTATATTAATATTAGCAAGTCTATAAAGGCATTTATATTCTGGAAATGTGTGCTCTGCAAAAAAGAAAGAAAGAAAGAAAGAAAGAAAGAAAAATTAAAAAGCATCATGGAAATTAGATTTCAGAAGAAATGACATGTCCTAAGATAGTAAAAAATAGAAACAACCCAATGCCTTTTATACAACAAATAAATATTTTAAATCTAATAGAAAAGGAGCAAAATAATTTTATCTTGTTAATTTATTTTCTATCTATTATAAAACTTTCCTTTTCTAAAAAGAGCATTTATAATACAGTTCTTGGCCTTTCCAGAACTATCTTGTGAAAAATGATTACAGTGATGACATTTTTCAATGCAGCTCCTTTGCCACTTAATGACTCTATTGTACTTAA
>NW_015420216.1:0-1459 GCF_001527695.2 Protobothrops mucrosquamatus | reverse complement strand
TGCGTGAGGACATCCTTCTCTGAGCCATTTCAGCAAGGGACGTGTTCCCCCTTTGTATTGCCTGCTCTCTTGCATGTTGTGAGTTGTGAGTATGCTCCCAGGTATTCTCCGTGTCTGGAGTATTGCTTGTTAGGGGTGGATAATTAGTCTGCCACCGGTGGGACTCCCAGGCTGGAGTGTGTGTGGGGGTGTCTGTGTATCCCCTTTCCCAAGAACTGCTACCTGAAGCACCTGTGGAGGTTGGGTGTTGAGTACCCGCTTCACTCCCCACAGCCATCGTTGGCTGTTGGTTTTGATTCCCAGAATGCATTGCCCATTCCTCCTCCCCCCTAGAGGAGACTGAGAAGGAACCATAGGCGAGTCCCACCACACACGTAATTGATCAATGTGGCAGCGAACCACGCGGCCGTCTGTCAGGGACACCTCATAGGACAGAGGCCCCAAGACCTTGCAGACCACAGCCGGTACCCAGAGGTGGCCAGGCCCGTAATTCCTGGCCCAGACAGGATCACCTTCACGTAGGACCCGAGGTGGGTGTGGCTGAGACACCTGTGCAGCTACACGTTCCGGATGCAGCCTGTCCAATTTAGTCACGAGCCGACGACCCCAGCGGAGTTCGGCCGGGCACTTACCCATGGCAGTGCACGGAGTAGTACGGTGTGCCAAAAGAAAGTCAGCCAACCTGTGATGCCAGTTGCTGTAAGTCAGCTTCTTGAGGGCGTCCTTGGCGACGCGGACCATCCGTTCAGCCAGACCATTGGTGGAAGGATGGAAGGGAGCCGAAGCAGCGTGGCGGATCATGTTGGTCCGAAGAAATCCCTGAAACTCAGTAGAAGTAAATTGAGGACCGTTATCCGACACTAGAACATCTGGCAACCCGTGTGTAGCAAAAATGTTTCTCAACACTTGAATAGTCTTGGTGGCTGTGGTAGAAGACACAGGCACGACCTCCAGCCATTTGGAATGGCTATCAACAACAACCAGGAAGAATTGACCCTGAAAGGGCCCAGCGTAATCTACATGTATTCTAGACCATGGAGTGTGTGTTTCCTCCCAACTGTGTACAGGGGCCTGGGGCATTTCAGGCCTGGACTGTTGGCAGGCATGACATCCATGTACTTGGGACTCGATGGCCCGGTCAATGCCAGGCCACCACAGATGGCTGCGTGCAAGCGCCTTCATCCTGACAATTCCAGGGTGGCCCTCATGCAATGAGATCAAGATTCTAGCCCTCAATGAGGCCGGGATCACAACTCTCGATCCCCAGAGGAGGCAGCCATTGAAAGTGGACAACTCGTGCCTCTTAACCCAAAAACGTTGAAATTCCTCAGCAGGGCACCTGTCAGGCCACCCAGATAAAACCCATGACAGTACGCATTTGAGCGTGTGGTCAGTGGCAGTTTCAGCAGCCACATCCCTAGCATTGAGGGGACATTCAGGCAACTCCTGAATGGACAAT
>NW_015420215.1:0-1459 GCF_001527695.2 Protobothrops mucrosquamatus | reverse complement strand
ACGGAGGAGATGGATTGTTTAAGTTTAGAGTTTGGAGTTAGAGATATTAATATTTGTTTACTTGTATTTGAATATTAGCCTAGGTTTGGTTTGGGAAGTCCGGGGGGTGGGGGGATGGGATATAACATTGTGTAATATCTGTGATGTATTTCTTTTTTTTATGATGAAAACAATAAAATTTTATATTGAAAAAAAAAAACAACAGCTTCCATTCCATTGTAGAGGAGATTGCAGATAAACCTGCAGAAAGAATGCAAGAACAATTCAATAAATATCCACTTAGCTTTAGTTAGGAAAAGGGAGTGAGAAAATACTCACTATGTGTAAGTACTTGTGTGTAAGTAACTCTGAATTTGTTTGGTATAAGAGACAGCTGAGGGAAAGCCTGACCTTGCCTACCTCAAGGGTTTACAATATGTTATTCGAAGTAGGATGTCACACATATTATGAAGTGGATTGTTTTAGACTCTATCCTTTTAAGTAGAGTTAAGTTGTTAAAAGTTATACTTTAAAAGCAGGAAATAACTGTGCTAAACAACATTGTTTCAAAAATTTCATTTAATTTCTGGATCATTCTTACAATGCAACACACAAAACATTAGGATTATACATTTGTATTATGGCAAACATTTTTTATGATGTAGTCTGTCATATCACTTTGTTCTGCACAGAAGACCATTTTTAAATACATGTGCGTAAACAGAAAAATATGAATTGCTACATAAGCTACAGTATCTGAAAACAGCCTTTTGTAGAACTTTGATGCTTTTAAATTGGATGTTTTTAACAAGGTGCAAGATAAGATACTAAGTGTTTTGTTTTGCTTAATTAGCTCTGTATGCACATAGAAATTTGCTAATAAAAAAAAGATAATTGTGTATTAGTCTGCAATCTGTATAACTTGGGAAAGTGCCCAATTTATATAACAGATCATTTTGTTATTGCTTTGTCAATGTACATTTTAACCCTCTTTGTATGTTGCCTTGAGTCACTTGTAAATCAAGTGGTCATGTAAAGCATTCAATGAAAATGTATAAATAAATGCATTTTAGAGTTATTCAGTTGACACATATATAATTCCATCTAATTTAGGCTGGAACAGGCTATTACTTTACTTTCTCCCAAAATTTGGGTTCTTAATAAGGAACTGGAAATTTATGCTGGAATTTTCTCTAAAAATGTTCAGCAAATATAATGTGTATGTGTACTCTGATTCTAAGTCAACAATTTGTCTGAATGATTTTTTCAAGAAGACATGTCGTCTCATTACAGGATGTCTTTTTTACATCTGCTCAGCCTTTTCCCTGCCATCAGTCATTTGATATACATCAGAAACATAGTTAGAGAGCTTGACCTTCCTCTTCAGGAAAAGGTAGGCAATTATATAATTGTATTTTCATGGAACTGAGTTTATGTCTGTAGATAGGAGGACAATCGAATCACTCCTCTAATATCCCAG
>NW_015420214.1:0-1459 GCF_001527695.2 Protobothrops mucrosquamatus | reverse complement strand
GTTTCTAACCTGGTGCCTTAACCACTAGATCAAACTGGCTCTCTGAAATGTATGTTTACTATAAATCAAATCCAAACTTTGTAGATGTGTATCGGACCAATACGTTATCCAGAATTTAGGGTAGGCAGCATCCTTCCTAAGTTACAGATTTTTACACACGTCGTATTATACATCCAGGAGGAGTTTTGTTGGCTTGACATCACGCTGCAGCAATGCAATCATGCACACATGCCTCTTATTTTCCAAAGGATCGATAAACGGTTCTAGGATGCCAAGAGGAACGGCACAGAGACCAGAGCCTGAGCATAACTGAAATCTGCTGATACAGCAGTTGTGACAATATAATTCAAAAAACCGCAGCAATAAAACTTCTCCCTTCTTACAATTAGTTCTGGAATTATCCAATTACTCTACCCCGTGGTACTTTCCATAATTACTTCACTGGGCCTCCTGATATGTGTTCCTCAGTGTTTCATTAAGAGGGGGAAAACAAAACAAACTAAAGCAGCCTCTCCTCAAACTCCTTGCTCTTATCTTGAACAGGAGGGCTTTTTAACCCAATAGATCTTCAGGGACAAGAGTGTTGAGTTAGGCTGTCTGTGCAGTTCTAGCACCTTAGCATTTCCACCGTTTTGAAGGACTATAGAACAGGTCTGTATGCATGTTAGGCTATGAAGTGCTTTGAATTCCATTTAGAAGAAATACTTCAGAACGCACAACAGCACTTGTCCACAACTCTGGACACATTATACGAAGACCTAGCTCCTTGGGGAAGGCGCCAGTGGTGGAAGAAAAGAGGAGAATAGGACAAGGGGCTCACTTACGGTGACAACGGATGCATCATTGTTAAGACCTGGAGGACTTTGTTAAGGAAGGATTGTCGTGGAGAAAAACCTATCTACCTGGTTGCTAAGAATGAACACTGTCTTGTGCTATAATTAATCAGAATCAGCTGACCATAATGGAAAAATGTTTTCAAACCAGTCTGCCAAAACCCAAAGTGGCATTCATTATTACATTAAACTGATAGAACAATGGCCCATAATCCGCTCTGTCTTCAAAGTCCGTGCACCTTGCAAATGGGAGGGTATGAAAGAGGAAATGAAGGGAACCTAAAATATAAGCAGAGCGATCTCTGGTTGCCTCTCTCTCCCTCTCTCTCTCTCTCTCTCACACACACACACACACACACATAGTGCAAAGATGAAAGTGTGACGTTCTCCACAACAGCGAAAAGGGCAACTCACCTCCTGAAAAAGCGTAGACATTTCACAGACCAGACACGAGCTGGGGCTTTGCATTTCACATTTGTGTCTGTCGGAGAGGAAGAAATCTCGCAGCAGCGGAGTGTGAGTAAGTGCTTGGACAATACAGTTCATAAAACACGTGTTCCCAAGATTAATTAGCCCCCGGAGACCTGTTTAAAAAGGGGAAACAAAAAGAGGGACAAGTGAACTAT
>NW_015420213.1:0-1459 GCF_001527695.2 Protobothrops mucrosquamatus | reverse complement strand
AAACTAGACATACCCAATTCCAGCAACCGTTCCTCATATGTTTTAGCCTCCAGTCCCCTAATCATCTTTGTTGCTCTTCTCTGTACTCTTTCTAGAGTCTCAACATCTTTTTTACATCGTGGTGACCAAAACTGGATGCAGTATTCCAAGTGTGGCCTTACCAAGGCATTGTAAAGTGGTATTAATACTTCACGTGATCTTGATTCTATCCCTCTGTTAAAGCAGCCCAGCACTGTGTTGGCCTTTTTGGCAGCTGCAGCACACTGCTGGCTCCTATTTAAGTGATTGTCCACTAGGACTCCGAGATCCCTCTCACAGTTACTACTATTGAGCAAGGTACCCCCTATACTATACCTGTGCTTTTGGTTTTTCTTGCCTAAATGTAGAACCTTACTTTTTTCACCCCAGCCCCGAAAACAGCAACCCGAAAAAGGCGCCCAGCTCTGACCTGTGATGGCGTCAACAGAAACGGGGCCCATGCGCTTGCGACCAGAAAGCCCATAAAGGTTGAACTTGTATTTGCGGGAGGGAGCCAGGTTGGGGATGGTCATCTCACGCAAGTCTCCTTCCACCGGAACTGCTTGGGGCTGGCCCTCGGCATCCTTGTATTGAATGGCAAAAGAGTCAAAGCGCCCCTGGAGGATGGTCCAGGAGAGACGGACAGAACTGCTGGTGGTCTCTGAAGCGGAGACCTCTCCCAGGCTGGGAGGAATCACGGGGTCCTGTCGATCTGGGGCTAAGGAGAGCAAGGAAGGGCTGATCAATTTTGGGATGAGTTCAAGTTGCCAAGTTTGGAAAAAAAAAATCGTAGTACCGGTAGTCCTCATCTTACGACCTTAATTGAGCCCAACATTTCTGTTCCTAAGGGAGACGGTTATTGAGTTTTGCCCCATTTTACGAGCTTCCTTGCCTCATTTCTTAAGTGAATCCCTGCAGCTGTTGACTTAGTAACACATTCGTGAAACGAATCCGGCTTCCCCCTTTGACTTTGATTGTCAGGAGGTCGCAAAAGGGGATCACGTGACCCCGGGACACTGCAACCGTCACAAATACGAGTCAATTGTCAAGCGTCTGAATTTTAACCATGTGACCCTAAGGTTTGCTAGAACAGTCGTGAGTGTGAAAAGCGGTCATAAGTCACTTTTTTTCAGTGCCGTTGTAAATTTGACCAGTCAGTGCTTCCTGGGGCAGCCAGAAAGGAATCACAATACAATACAGGTAGTCCTCAACTTACAGCCACAACTGAGCAAACATTTCTGTTGCTAGGCGAGACAGTTCTTAAGTCAACTTTGCCCCGTGTTATGATCTTTCTTCCACAGTTGTTAAATTAACACGGTTGTCGCCTAAGTGAATCTGGCTTCCCCATTGACTTTAATAATAATAATAATAATAATAATAATAATAATAATAATAATAATAATAATAATAATAATAATAATAATAATAATAATAATAATAA
>NW_015420212.1:0-1459 GCF_001527695.2 Protobothrops mucrosquamatus | reverse complement strand
ACCCTTACCACGTGGATGAAGAATGTTTTCCTCAGGAGTCCATGTGGCTTGCTGGACTGGAAGTTGGAGGCTGTAGAGATTGGTCTCCTGTTCATAAGAATATTTTTCTTCATCTTTGTTAAGATATTAAAATTTAATAGCGGGAAGTGTGGGCTTGTGCCAGGTGGCCAGAACACGGAGTTATAGCATGAGGCAATCTTGTGCTGTGATTGGTTGCTGTGGGTGGGGAGGGGGAGGGGGAGTTTCATTTTTTTCCCGCCTTTTTCTTCGGTGTGCCCTGTGTGTTCTGTGATTTACCTCAGGATCTCCTGTTTGCCAGACTACCTAGTTTTCTGTATATATAAATATAAAACATATTTATTGATATATAACTACAAGTTCAGGTCAGAGTTTCTGACTCCATATGGACAGTTGCCTGACAACTTTCATATAGGTAAAAGCCATTTTGGCATAGCCTTAATCCCTTTCTTATCATCTCTCCACCAATCTTGAGCAGCATCAGTGAAGAGGAAAAAGAAATGATGAGTCTTCCTCCATCTTCTCAGTCACACCTTGATGATGGTTGGTTTCTTACTGTCATCAGCACTGTCATCAGTTATACTACTTATCGGCTGGATAGAAGAAATCAGATTACCTGATTGCTTTCTATTAATGGTAGAAAGATCTCTTTTCAATATAAAAAGCACAATATATTTTACAGAAAAAAGTTATCAGAAATAATTTACCTGGGAAGATCCTAGAAAAGATAATCAAAAAACAGATCTGCAAAGAACAAGAAGCAACAACTGGAGATTTTTAAGAAGGGACTGGATATTCACCTGTTTGAGATGGTATAGGTTCTCCTGCTTGAGCAGGGGGCTGGACTAGAAGACCTCCAAGGTCCCTTCAAGCTCTATTCTATTCTATTCTATTCTATTCTAATTCTAATTCTAATTTCTACTGTGATATTTACCTTTCTGTGAATGTTGCAATAGCTTCAATGTGTTTTCTTCTATGGGTGGTAGAAGATGGGTAGTCTTTGAACATTATTCTTCCACCATGTAGAACAATAATATCAAAGGAAATTTCCAATTTTATTCCCTGCAGTTTGACATGGGTGACAACGATAAGAAAGTAATCAAAATATTCTCATTTCTCATTTTGCAGACCTTCTGGTGGCCTTTAATGAGAACCAAGGTGTTTCAAGCTTCTCTGAATGGAAATTACAAAAAAAGAGAGGGGTGAATAAGTATGCTGATGTAGATAGTCATTTTTCTGAACCCTCTCCTTTATTTATTTGCTTTTCTCCTACTCTTCTTCTGTGGCTGCGAAGATTGTAAAACGGCAATGGATGAGATAAAACTGCTGAGTCTGTCTTGTAAAATGATGTCACTGAGGCATGAAATAATTGTAAAACATAAACTAGCTTTATACATAAACATGGCAAAGCCTAGTGAAATGCAGAAGAGGTTTATGTGTT
>NW_015420211.1:0-1459 GCF_001527695.2 Protobothrops mucrosquamatus | reverse complement strand
TCAAAGTAATGGCCATACCCATCATCCCCAGCCTGCCTGGCCCACCTGCTTCCGTCAAAGTAATGGCCATACCCATCATCCCCAGCCTGCCTGGCCCACCTGCTTCCGGCAAAGTAATGGCCATACCCATCATCCCCAGCCTGCATGGCCCACCTGCTTCCTTCAAAGTAGTGGCCATACCCATCATCCCCAGCCTACATGGCCCACCTGCTTCCTTCAAAGTAGTGGCCATACCCATCATCCCCAGCCTACATGGCCCACCTGCTTCCTTCAAAGTAATGGCCATACCCATCATCCCCAGCCTGTGTGGCCCACCTGCTTCCTCCAAAGTAATGGCCATACCCATCATCCCCAGCTCAGGTGGCTGCCCAGCTGTGCGGGCTAATGGGTGTTGAGAACCTGGGCAAAAACCATCATAGCTTAATGCTGACAATAATCACTTTTGAACTTTCGGAGGGATTCGGGTGGTTTTATCTTGCCCCCCTCTTAAGAGCTCGGCCACCGCAATCTTGAAGTGAGGTCCTAGGGGAGCCAGCCTCAGTCCCCTGCTTTTGTAGACTGAGCTACAGCTTCCATCATCCCCAGCCGAGGTACACTCGGACTGAGGGGGAGCCACAAGCCCAGGAGAGCCGGCTGGAGAAGCCGGCTGAGAAGAGGCTTATGGGAAAGGGTGTCTTTATAGATGACTTGGGGCTTTGACCTATGGATGTTGTGGGTTCTGAATGAAGACAAATTGTGTGTGTGTGTGTATGTGGAGGCGGGAGGGGATTGATTCTGCGGTGGGGGGGGGATCCTTATTGCCCTGATGGCATCTCGGTCAAAGTGGACAAGTGTGCTCAGATTTCTAGGGAGCTGCTCCCTTTTCTGGGATCTACCTTCCTTGCAAGCACTTCCACATTTTTCTAGGTGAGTGGGACGCTTTAGGGCAGGGCTCTTCCAACCTGGCCCTTGGATGACTTGCGGACTTCAACTCCCAGAATCCCTCAGCCAGGCATGCTGGGAGTTGAAGTCCACAAGTCATCAAAGGGCCCAGTTTGAAGAGCCCGGCTTTAGGGACCTTGATCCCATCCGAAGCAGTTTTCTGCCACCTGTCACCCTTCCCACGTCGGTCCGTGGTGGCTTTAGCAGGCTGTTGGAGCCTCACGGTTCTGATCTGCAAAGGCAGCTTGCACAATCCAGTTGTCGTTTGGGCAGGACGGTGGCGTTGAATGTAAATGCTGTCTCACCAGCAAAGCACTGGAGGCTGCTCAAACTTTATTATTATTATTATTATTATTAATCGCATTTATACCCCGCCCTTCTCCTAGTGGACTCAGGGCGGCTTACAGCCAGTTTAAAACAGAATAACAATACAATATACAAATTTAAAATGTGGTTAAAATAAAATATTAATATAGGCCTTTCTTTTATTTTAAAATTATTTAAAAACCAAATTTAAAATACCCCTTAGGCCAGTCCT
>NW_015420210.1:0-1459 GCF_001527695.2 Protobothrops mucrosquamatus | reverse complement strand
GATTTTAGGTAGGGATGATTTTAAGAAAATTTTAATTGACACACAGCTTCTAATATTTGGCTTTTAATTTGGTTTTATGGGGTTTTTTGTTCTTTGATGTATTTTGTTTGTCTGTTTTAATATGCTGTGCACCGCCCTGAGTCCTACGGGAGAAGGGCGGTATATAAATTAAATTATTAAATTAAATTAAATTAAAATCTGGTTACAATTGCTGAAAATTGAGAGTACCACTTGCCACCATCTTGAGATGGGAAACACAGACTGAATATAGTATGACTCCTAAAATAGGCACATCAGAGCTAGAAGGCACAGAATTTCCCATTCTTCCTCCAAATCTACTCTGCATATTATATGGCCCCATTTATTAGATGCACAGTCCTTCTGTTCATTTCTGCTCTAAGTGTATTATGTAACTGTAGGGCAACGAAGAGATGATGAATCACCCGCTTGCCATCCCTGATTGGCAGCTTTTTCCCAAGTTTCCAGATCACAATGTTTTTCCACCCTGCCTGGAATTGCCTTTTTTTTTTTTGTTAGAAATGAAATCTTTATCGCTGACTGCAGATTTGACTACAGGTCTTTTTTTGCTCCTTGATGAGTGCTTAGCAGTACTCTGTAATTTTATCATTTTTCAATGGATGTTCCAGTTTAAAATCGATCCTTTTTCTCTGTCTCTTACACACACACAATCACACGCACACACCACCCACACACGCACACATTCTCTGCTAGTTTATAATGGCTGCTTCACAGCCTTTTATTGCTGTGTATGTTGAAAATAAATTTGTAAAGAATGCCATCAAGTTTGTGGACTGAAATATCTTGTTAAGTCTCTACCTTTCCCTCCCAAACGTTCTCTTTCTCCCCATGAAAAGTTGGACTGGAAACTTTTAGGAACCAAGTGGTTCCTTTTCCCCCTTTTGCTTAGACTCCCAGGGAAAAACATTTTCTGTGTATAGAATTAAAGGAGTTGCTTTAAAGTAAACGATTGTATTGCGTTATGTTGCACTGATATTTTTCTCCTTATATGAAAGCCTGGAAGGAGAAGCCATGGGGGAACCTGTTAGATTCGGGCAGAATTTTGGCCTTGGAACAGCTGGTGGATTTCAGGATAAAATGGTGAGTGATAACTAACATCATTTTAATAAGTCCAATGTTTCATAAAGAAATCCATTTTGGGAGGAGTTAATAGAAAATGCCTTTGTCAGGAGAACTGAAGTCTAGTTAGACAAGCCCGAGTTAAAAATAATCTGATATAGAATGAAACCACCTAAGAAACACTGTCCAACTTTTATATAGTCCCTAATCCAGTTCAGAGTTATAATCCTAGATGCATTGGTGTATCTTGACCTTTTTTTCTTCTTCTTCTTAACTCCACTTCCCTGGAGATGCCCGTGAGTGGATCCTATTGTTCAATTTCAAATTTTCATCTGTATCCCAAGCACAACTTTTAGATCAG
>NW_015420209.1:0-1459 GCF_001527695.2 Protobothrops mucrosquamatus | reverse complement strand
CAATCAGAGCACACGTCCACCCATTCAGAACACGACCAAGTCCCCGCCCCCTCAGTTCAAACCCCACTGGCAGTTAAAAGAAAGAAACAGCAGACATTTCATATTACACTGAGAAGCACAAAGCTAAAAGCACAAGCCTGATGATGATGAATGTGATTTCATCGAAACGTCGCTATGATACTTCTAATCTTACACGGGACTAAAAAGTTCGAAATGGCTATTCCAGTTCTCCCATAATTCTTTGTTAGCAATCCAAATTTTGAAAAACACATATAATGTCGCAGTTGTGACTGCTAAGCCTGTGGATGGCTCTAGTTTGAGCTGATACAGGCAAAAAGATTCCTCTCTCCCATATTTGGGCCGACAGGGTGCACCAAACTCAAGATAATTCTTCTCCCCTGTCTCATAGCTGACAAAGTGAGAAAGAACCTGTAGCCTAGAGGTTAATACATCTGCCTAACATGCAGACAGCCCAGGTTCGAATCTCAGAAGGGTATGTCTGGTTGAAGACCTAAAAAGTTCAAAATGGCTATTCCAGTTCTCCCTTAATTCTTTGTTAGCAATCCAAATTTTGAAAAACACATATAATGTTGCAGTTGTGACTGCTAAGCCTGTGGATGGCTCTAGTTTGAGCTGATACAGGCAAAAAGATTCCTCTCTCCCATATTTGGGCCGACAGGGTGCACCAAACTCAAGATAATTCTTCTCCCCTGTCTCATAGCTGACAAAGTGAGAAAGAACCTGTGGCCTAGAGGTTAATACATCTGCCTAACATGCAGACAGCCCAGGTTCGAATCTCAGAAGGGTATGTCTGGTTGAAGACCTAAAAAGTTCGAAATGGCTATTCCAGTTCTCCCTTAATTCTTTGTTAGCAATCCAAATTTTGAAAAACACATATAATGTTGCAGTTGTGACTGCTAAGCCTGTGGATGGCTCTAGTTTGAGCTGATACAGGCAAAAAGATTCCTCTCTCCCATATTTGGGCCGACAGGGTGCACCATATATATGACAATCTTTACTCACGAGTAAGTTAACAAAAATATTATACAGATTCTGTCTTTTGAACTTAAGATCTTGTGTTAATGTCAAACCCATTCACTTATAGTTTACAGCATCTGAATGTGATTTTTTTTAAAAAAAATCAAAAGAAAGGAAACAAGGTGCAAGGAGGACAACACAATATATTGTACAAAGGATTTGCTTAAATTTACAAATGAATAGAGTTAGGGTCAAAATTAGAAACTCAAAGTTTCTAGACTGAAATGAAAAAATAGATTTAAATTCTACTATAGATGTACTTCCCCACTCTCATCCATGTTCATCCTTTTGTGTATGACATATGTCCTCCTGCTTTTATGAACCTAACCCAATCACTCGTATGGCTTAGCTTAATTAGAAATGGGACCCATACAGTATATCCAAAATCTTGTTTTGTTACTTAAATTCATTCAACAAAGTC
>NW_015420208.1:0-1459 GCF_001527695.2 Protobothrops mucrosquamatus | reverse complement strand
GAGTACCAGGACAAAATCTTCACATCAAAATGCATTGAGTACCAAATTCGATGAGTTTCAAAGCCATTGAGTATTAAGGTACCACTGGACCACCAGTGAATTTGACTCAATTCTTGGTCTGCAAGGACAAATGTCTTCAATCTTAGCCTATGGCTGGTTGGAATCCACAGCTCTCCCAAAGTTATTCTGGTGAGGTACCTGATCCAATCCATTCACCATCACCATTGTCTGTTGGGAAAAATGTGGCAAAATGCTGACCATGCTATCATCTCACCTTCCCCTAATATTTTCACTTACGTTTTAAATGCAACGAACAGCACTTTGTAGCCAGCTTCTCGTCCCAGTAACTGTCCATAATATTCTTCAAATTGGGTCACAAACAGAGGTTGAAAAATAAGATTTTGTGTGTGGGGGAATGATAACTATTTGTTTGCCTTTTATGTAAACTTGAAATAAGATTTTTTTTTTCGTGTTCTGAGATGTGTGGTAATTTGGGAAAGAGTGCTACTCATTTCATATCACTGATCCTTTTGGTAGGTTAAAAATTAGCATTGACTGGCTGCCTGTTACCAGAATTCCCAAATTGACAAAAAATGTAGTTGTGATTTAGCTACACATTGCTTTGTGGAGTACTGGTAAAAGGGACCAAAGTAGTGTAGAAATGCTCTCAGTGTGTTCGTGGTAATGGAAAAGACAACATTTAATATTGAGGATTTTTTATGTCATAAAAAATTATAGTTTAGCAGTATAGCTGAATATTATATGCTATATTTTAGCCATACACAAGATTGATATTATTTGAAGTTTTATTTCTAGAAGTTATCAGGAGGTCTGATTAAAGTTGAATTTTGTTTATCACAATCTTATGATCATTAAATGTGATATGGATAAAATTCACGCAAACAGGACTTTTTTAAAAAAATACTAACTTTGAACTATACTCTTGTTTTCTTAACTGTTTTTCTTTAAATATAAATATTACTTTTGCAGGTGTGGAGGCACTCATACACTGCATCATACCATATCTATGATCTAAACAGGTCAGTAACTGTATTGTCTTTTCTTGATGTTTCAATAGTTTATATTGTATTATATTGATATTTTTCTTTATGTTTCCTTCATAGAACCAAAATAACTGAGAACCCGCTTCCTACAAATATCCAGTATATATCATGGTCACCTGTTGGACACAAACTGGTTAGTAAAATATATAAGGTTTTGCTTCCTTCCTTGTAACACCAATTCAGGTATTTCTGTGCACTATTTCCAGGGCTTTTTTTCTCGGAGAAAAGGTGGCGGAACTCAAACCTGGCCACGCCCTCATCAAACCCTAGGACCGCCCCTTTAGAGAACAGGAATGCAAGTAAAATTTGGGAGGGGCTATTTCCGGTGTGGGAGGGGCTATTTCCGGTGCGGCCGGCCCGGAAAAAGGTGCCGGAACGCGGTTCCGCCGCGTTCC
>NW_015420207.1:0-1460 GCF_001527695.2 Protobothrops mucrosquamatus | reverse complement strand
CCCCGGCGCCGCCCCTGCCCCTACCTGCGTGTAGAGCTCGGCCAGCGCCATCGCGGCGGCGGGGAAGGTGCGCGCCCTGCCCGCTGCGCTCTGGCCGGCCGGAGGTGGGGCTCCGCGCCGCCGCCTCCCGCGCCCTCCTTCCTTCCTTCCTTCCCTCCCTCCCCGCCGGCAGCCGGAGCGCCACGTTTGTTTGCTTCCTTGCCGGCCGCCCCCGCGGAGGGAGCTGCCCTCGGGCCCCCTCCGCGGGGAGAGGGAGGGAGGGAGGGTCTCCCCGGCAGGATCCGGGTTGGAGCTGCCTTGTTTTGCGCGCCTCTCCAGCGCCAGCTCCGCTTCCCCTCTCCAGCCCGAGCGGTTGCATTCACAGGACACGCGAAGCCGGGCAGGGAAGGGCACGGAAGGGACAAGTCGCCCTTCGTGGAACTCGCGCAGCAAAGCTGGCCTATCGACCTCCCCCGAGGCCGAACACACACACACACACATACACACACACACACCGCGGACGCCCCAGCAAACTGGCACAAAACCACGCGCGCGTTTTTGAATTGCTCAGGAGCCTCGCGCCAGATGTTCCGACAAGCTTGCCAAATTGGTCCAGATGTTCCGGACACCGAATGGGTAGGTTTCTGTTAGCCTAAAAGCCATCTCGGTAAAAACTGGAAGGGGGGGGGTGACCTGAATGTAAGGCGCCCTCCTGGCTTCAGGGACGTTTTTTCCACGCAACCCCTTTATAAAAAACAAAAAAACGAAAAGGCCATTGTCACCATCTATTGTGTAGTTTTCAATGTAGAAATGGCGGGGTGGGGTGGGGAATGCAGGTATCAAATGCAAGTGATGGCATTTTGAAATATAGGACTTTTCTAAGCAATTTCCAGGCATCAAGGATGGATCTATATACAGTAGGTGGTCCTTTATTAGGCCCAAGGCACGTTGAGATGAGTTCATGGACAGGTACTGAAGTATGTTAAACGTTATGACTGAATGCATCCCTTTCATCAATAGCCTTTCATACAAGAGACTGAAAAATAAAGACTTTTTAGCGTTTTTCCTTTTATTTGGACATTTCTTCTAAGATACAGCATTTACGAAGCATACATTTATTAATTAATTATGTCAGACGCCATGACAATTCCAAGCTTTTAAGTCATTCGGATTAACATTTTGGTTTCTATCTACGCCTAGTGGGTAAAAGACCTCAAACCCTGTTGTTTTTGCTTCAAAAGGAATTGCAAGTTTAAAAGTACAGTGATCAAGCCATTTTTTAAAAAAACAAAACAAAACAAAACAAAAAAACCAGTTGAAATGTGTCCAGTTTTGAAAGTCTCAAAAGCAAAAAAAGATACAATGGTTTGAGATAGCAAATTAACTGAAGGAGTGTTTGCTTTGAGAAAAAATTATTATTGGGATCAAGAATAATAACTCTGTATCCACGTGTAGACCTGAAATTGTTTTATTTTGCTAAA
>NW_015420206.1:0-1460 GCF_001527695.2 Protobothrops mucrosquamatus | reverse complement strand
CATGGGAGATGAACACTGTGGGTAAGTGGAGCAGAAAAACTACAATTTTTGTTATTCTATACTGTGCACTGCATATTTTACTCTTAAGGCCTTAGGCACAAAGTAGTTCCCATAAAGTGCAGCTCCTTTTTGCAAACAAACAAAAAAGTTTCCTGTTCCTCTCATGTAATTCCATTCTTTTAACAACTTATACTTCTAAAGTTTTACTGCTATTGTAATACTAGTCACCATCTCTTACTTTTTATCTTGCTGTTCCCTCTTTCAATTCTTCTCCTCCCACATTGCCACAAGGTATGGATTCAATTTAATTTCCTTTCTCAGAATAATATTCCATACATCTCAGAATAAGACTCCTTTATACAGAATGAGTATAATAAATACATCTATTGATATTTAGGTCATAAAATCCCTTCCTTCCTTTCTTCCTTCCTCCCTCCCTCCCTCCCTCCCTCCCTCCCTCCCTCCCATATAATTAGACAGATGTTAGATTTCTGAAATCCATAAAAATCCACGGTAGAATTCTGAAATGTCACAAGGACCAACCTGGTCATAGAAGGGGGAGACAGACTGTATGTGCTCTCAGGCCAGGGTTTGACTTTGGTATCTGAAATCAATTCAATTCTATCATGCAAAATTCTTTTGGTGAGTAGATTACTCTTTGATGGCTTATGGTGTAGCTTCGTGTAATACTTGCCACTGCCAAATAGCTAGAAAATGGGCAAATATATGCTAAAAGCTTTAGTTGCATCTATGTGCAGATGTGCAGATTACAGGATCTCGTTTCTTTAGTGCGTAAATGTGCCTTATTACATGAACAACCGAAAATCTAATTCCTCACCAAATTAGAAATCTTCATCTGATATTATTTTATCATTGAGCCCATTTTCTATTTCATTTTTCACCAGATTTGTGATTTATATCCATTTGGCACTTTATTGTGTTTGGATGATGACTTTGGCACTTAGTTGTGTAAGCTAAATAGCCGTGTGGGAAGAGAACGTTGTGTTTTGACTTCACAAACTGTGAAGTTCTGTACTGAATACTAACTGATATTTGCTGTTGTATTTTATTTATAGAACGTGCCCCCAAAGTTTGCAAAATTGAATGTAAGCCCCCTATACCTGAGTGTGGGAAACCCATCACATTGAGTTGCTCATTGACAGACTACCATCCACCTGAGTGTGACATTTATTGGAGAAAAGGCTTTGAACAGCTCACAGATGCTACAGTTAAAACAGAGGAGCCCCAGTTGGACCAAATGTCAAAGCTGTACTCCAGGACAAGTGAAATAACCTTTATACCCAGCGCAGAAGACCATGAAGTAGACTTCTTTATTGAAATAAATCACTGTAACAAAATTTTACAGGAGAGACATACAGTCATGCTGCAAGGTGATTGTTATTATAGCTCTAATTTATCCAGCCTCAGTCTGTTGCCTTCCAGATTTGGGGGATTGATTG
>NW_015420205.1:0-1460 GCF_001527695.2 Protobothrops mucrosquamatus | reverse complement strand
TTGCATTTGTTGGCAAATAGCCAATTGAGCATTGAAGCTCAAAATTTGAAACTGACCTCAAATTCGAAAAGTAAACATATATTCAGGTTTCCCACCAGTTGGGGAACCCGAAAAATCAAATGTTTTCCGGATGCGGCCTCTCCTTCAGCAGTTAGGCCACGGCTTATCTTGCATTTGTTGGCAAATAGCCAATTGAGCAGTGAAGCTCAAAATTTGAAACTGACCTCAAATTCGAAAAGTAAACAGATATTCAGGTTCCCCACCAGTTGGTGAACCCGAAAAATCATATGTTTTCCGGATGCGACCTCTCCTTCAGGAGTTAGGCCACGGCGTATCTTGCATTTGTTGGCAAATGGCCAATTGAGCATTGAAGCTCAAAATTTGAAAGTGACCTCAAATTCGAAAAGTAAAAATTTATTCAGGTTCCCCACCAGTTGGGGAACCCAAAAAATCATATATTTTCCAGATGCGACCTCTCCTTCAGGAGTTACACCACAGTGTATCTTGGATTTGTTCGCAAATAGCCAATTGAGCATTGAAGCTCAAAATTTGAAATTGACCTCAAATTCAAAAAGTAAACATATATTCAGGTTCCCCACCAGTTGGGGAACCCGAAAAATCATGTTTTCCGGATGCGACCTCTCCTTCAGGAGGTAGGCCACGGCGTATCTTGCATTTGTTGGCAAATAGCCAATTGAGCATTGAAGCTCAAAATTTGAAACTGACTTCAAATTCAAAAAGTAAACATATATTTAGGTTTCCCACCAGTTGGGGAACCCAAAAAATCATATGTTTTCCGGATGCGACTTCTCGTTCAGGAGTTAGGCCATGGCGTATCTTGCATTTGTTGGCAAATAGCCAATTGAGCATTGAAGCTCAAAATTTGAAACTGACTTCAAATTCGAAAAGTAAACATATATTCCGGTTCCCCACATGTTGGGGAACCCAAAAAATCATATGTTTTCCGGATGCGACCTCTCCTTCAGGAGTTAGGCCTCAGAGTATCTTGCATTTGTTGGCAAATAGCCAATTGAGCATTGAAGCTCAAAATTTGAAACTGACCTCAAATTCGAAAAGTAAACATATATTCAGGTTCCCCACCAGGTGGGGAACCCAAAAAATCATGTGTTTTCCGGATGCGACCTCTCCTTCAGGAGTTAGGCCACGGCATATCTTGCATTTGTTGGCAAATAATCAATTGAGCATTGAAGCTCAAAATTTGAAACTGTCCTCAAATTCGAAAAGTAAACATATATTCAGATTCCCCACCAGTTGGGGAACCCGAAAAATCATGTTTTCCGGATGCGACCTCTCCTTCAGGAGTTAGGCCACGGCGTATCTTGCATTTGTTGGCAAATAGCCAATTGAGCATTGAAGCTCAAAATTTGAAACTGACCTCAAATTCGAAAAGTAAACATATATTCAGGTTCCCCACCAGTTGGGGAACCCGAAAAATCATA
>NW_015420204.1:0-1460 GCF_001527695.2 Protobothrops mucrosquamatus | reverse complement strand
TCAAAATATGTAGCAACAGGTAGATTGTTCCCTTATCATATTTTTCTGTCGTTATTCCCAGCAGGAAGAGTTCAGGTTTTAACTCTAAGTCCAGTGTTAGTATATCCCTCAGCCAGTTTCGTATCCTGTTCCAGTACTCGCGAGTCTTTGGGCATTCCCACCACATATGATAATATGATCCTATTGCCGTTTTACATTTAAGCTGGAATATTTTATTGAGGGGGTTCAAGAAAACTGCAAGGAGTATCAGTCCTTCCATTCCTCGCCATCCAGTCAGAGCTGAAGAAGCTTCTTGGATGAGAAGCGAAACGTCTTCAAAGAAAAACAATGAAGTCCAGTTGCCTCCTGAAAAAAGCACCTTTGGGAGGTTCATGAAAACTCTTCTTGCAGATTTGCACAAATGTTGGGGAGAAGCTTACCAGAACAGTAAGGGAAGGAGCCATAATATTGGAACACTTCACTTTGCTGATAATACTGCAGAACTACCACACCCTCAAGGCTGAGCTGGAGCCAAAAATTTGCTGGCTCTGGAAGAAGATGCATGAATAGATGGCCTGTTAACAGTTCTTTCCTTTCCAGTTTACATTCCTCTCTGCTTTGCTTAAGATCACCAAACACTCTGTTCCAATCTCGGTGGATTTGGGAATAAAGTTTTAAAAGCAGGAATGTTGTAAGCTTGGTACACACTTTCTCCATTACGATAATAGCCATGGTAGTTGATAATCCATGGTTCGATCTCACGAATGAAGGCGAAGATAGATAGATAGATAGATAGATAGATAGATAGATAGTACCAATGACACTAAAAACAGATGTTTTACTATAGATAGATAGATAGAGGGTAGGTAGGTAATAAGGTAGATAAGGTAGGTAGGTAGGTAGGTAGGTAGGTAGGTAGATAGATAGATAGATAGATAGATAGATAGATAGATAGATAGATAGATAGATAGATAGATAACCTTTATTGGTTGATTGTTTTAAGATTTCAACCAAACAAATCAACCCCATAAGAATCTAAAAGGATCAACCAATTAAACAAGAAATCAATCCATAGGAACCTAAAGCTATTCCTTTTTCCTCCATTCTCCCATCCCCAGTCTGTTCACTGCAGCAGGCGAATTATTAATTTAAAATGTTGGTAGTGCTCAAAAAAGAAATATATGAAAGAAACTTAGGAAGTTTTCCAAAACCCTGTCTGTAAATGACATCTTCTTTTTCTGTTCTTCCTGGGGTGTAACTTTTTCATACTTGACTCATCTCTGAGTCCCTTCTTGGCCATTAACTATTTGGGAGCCAGAATTGCAATGCAAGTCCCTTTAGCAAAATGATTTCAACAGCTGTAGATGTTCTCCTGGTATTGCTCTAGAACAGGGGTCTTCAGACTTGGCCCTTTTATGACTTGTGGACTTCAACTCCCAGAATTCCTCAGCCAGTGAGCAAAAGTGTTTAGTTCAAACCCC
>NW_015420203.1:0-1460 GCF_001527695.2 Protobothrops mucrosquamatus | reverse complement strand
GTTTATTGAAATTAGCTCTCTTGAAGTCCAAGACTCTACTTTGACTATGTTCTATTGCTTGTGCTTCCATAATGTTGAATTCCAATATTGCATGATCACTACCTCCCAAGGTTCCTGTGGCTTCAACACTTTCTATCATTTCATCTCTGTTAGTGAGAATTAAATCCAAAATGGCTAATCCCCTAGTTCCCTTCTCTATAGTCTGCATGCTTTTAAAAAGAGATATAAGAGATTTTAAAAGTGTGCCTGCCTTGAAAAAGAGATCTATAACCTTACACAAACAATTTACTAAAATGAAAAGATTACCATCTCCAATAATAACAAGTAAACTAAGAGCATATTTTCTTGATTAGGTTAACAAAGCCAAAATATTGCTCAATCAGTCAACCTTTCTTTTTAGTGCTTCTGTTATTAATGAAAAGACAGTTGGAATTTGAAGCAAATAGTCTGAAGAAATAATGTTAGGCTTTGGATAAAGGTGTATATCTTTGTTGCTTTGTCAGTTTAATTCTCTTTATAAATATTTTAGTTATTTTCTGCTTCTTTCTAATTTAATTTTTTACATATTAATAAAAATATTAATCACTGTATGTATTTATAAATATATTATTATACTTAATATTTTGTTATATTACCATCCATTAAAAATTCACAAATGTTCTCCCAAAGTGAACTCTGACCTTGACTGTTCATAAAGTTTCTGCTCACTTGCATCAAGACTGGTAAAGTCTTTGAGCCAAGAGAAGTTGGGCATTCCTACTATAACACAACAGGGCATCAAACATCAAATGACACATCTGTACATCCCTCTAAGATTGGCTTGAGTTGCCTTGCTAACCATTCATTAAGGGCACATATGCCTTGTGTGATACATTCTTCCTCTCAGTGCTAAGAACAACTAACTCCTGACTTATTTGGACCAATGTGGAAAGCGTTTTCCATCTTCTCCACAAACAGGAGTTGCTATTCGCTTGGTGTATGATACTTTGGCAGTGGCTGGGATCTGTTCTGTCCTCTCAGTGTACCTGATTTCCTCGCCACTGGATACTGGTCAGGAAGGAGCCACAGGAAGGAACGTTAAGTAGAAAAATCACCACAAGATTATCATCTATCATTCTGTGTCTCATTGCAATGTGTGAGGAAAGAGAGAAGAGGATCAGATGGAACACAATCACACCACTTGGAGACAGAGAATGCAGGAAAGAGGAAGAAGAGAAAGAGGGAAGGAGGCATCTTCAGCAGCAACCTTGGCACTTCCACATTTTCCGTGGTGCCTCTTAACAGTTGTCAGTTCTCTGACTTGGGTATCTACCTACTTCTCTTTGGCTACCTATCAGCACTTGGCCAGGGAGGGCAGAGTCTCCATTCCAGATTTCTCACAGGCTACTGGCAGGATATTGGAAGGCAATACAGAACAGTATGTGGTGCAGGGGATCTGAGAAAGAAAACCAGCTCCTCTC
>NW_015420202.1:0-1460 GCF_001527695.2 Protobothrops mucrosquamatus | reverse complement strand
GCTGCAAAAATGTCGTAAAAGCCTTAATGAAAAGTCCTACCAAGCAGGACCTAGTATCTCCCTGAGAACATGGCTTGTAAATTCCTGGATCACGTTTGAGAAAGAACATCCTGAAGCATTCCTGGGGGATGTGGCTAATTGGCTGGAGATATCCCTAAAACACATGGAAGTAAGAGGGCCAAAAACATGTGCTCTGACATCAGCGGAATGGCTTGAAGCATCTGTTCAAGCCATTCAAAATCTATTGAATTCTGAAGCAAATCTCAAAGTAGCCTAAGATGGCTTGAAAAGTCATTAAAGAAATCAACATTCTGAAGGATGCGTGGAGAATATAATGGATTCCAGGATCTTTAGTAAGCCTCTCACTTCAGCAATCCTTCAAAAACCTGTAAGGTGTTCAGCAATCCTGCGGCATCTAAAGTATGTGGAAAAAGTAGCTTCAAATAGCCATAAATCACCTCCATAAAGAAAAGCCAGAAACATCCCATCTAAATTTGGAGGAGGGATTGGAAGCATCTAGACACGGCCTGCAGGAGGAAATACTTTAAAAGATGATAGGAAACAAAGATCCTGAAATATCCAGGAAAAAAAATACATGTTTCCAAAGGAATCCTTTCTCACAGAAAACAGGTATGTGAAGAGCCAATATAAATAATTATATTCAGGGTGGGCTAAATATTCTGCTTTTTTCTCTTTCTATTCCTTATACATTGAGCCAAAAAGAAAATTGCTTTGCTTCTAGTTCTGGGTAGCAAGTTTTCTTCAAGGGGGAACTTGCATGCAGTGAATTCTGGGGAAGAAAGGTGTCCCTGCAAGTTTTCCCCCACTAGTTGTGGCCGACTTTAAGTGACGTTGCTCATCTCCATTTGTTAAGGCAAAGAGACGGTGTTTCCTGGAGGTGTTTCCATGGTCATGTGTCCAGCTTGACAGCATGGTGCAGCACAGAGCGTATAGTGATACACAGAACCAACCAGGAACTAGTATGTGCCTGACAACATGGCTTGTAAATTCCTGGATCAAGTTTCAGAAGGAACATCCTGAAGCATTCCTGGGGGATGTGGATAATTGGCTGGAGATATCCGTAAATCATATGGAAGTTAGAGGTCCAGAAACATGTGATTTTACACTAGAGGAATAGTGAAAATACCTAGATTCCTGTGCAAAAAGTATCAGTATGTACTTTAGGCTAGAGAAAATGAAAACATTTAGAAACAGGCTTCATTGTGAAACAGTCCATGAATCCATTGGAGTTGGATGGCTAAAAAATGTAACGAATTAACTAACAAGCTAAATAAATAATGTAAATTGGTTTTGTTTCCAAGCCCTTTTCCTCTCTGGTGACTATTGAAAGCAGAATATTCAGGGCTCATTTGAAAGCTGAATTTGAGGGTACAGGGCTCAGATACAGTACAACCTTGTTGTAGTAGCATGAAAAATCTCATACGTTCATATCAGTGCTT
>NW_015420201.1:0-1460 GCF_001527695.2 Protobothrops mucrosquamatus | reverse complement strand
TTATAGCAAGACATGTCAAACACAAGGCCCGGGGGCCGGATGCGGCCCACGAAGTGGTTTCATGTGGCCCACGAAGCCATCCTGGAAACAGTGAAGGAACGGGCCCCGCTGCCTTGGCCCTGGCCCAGGCCAGCTGGGAGCTAATGTACAATTTTGTGGTGGCCATCTTGGCACTTGCCCCGGTGGACCATGCCTTGGCACTTGCCTTGGTCCCATCCCTTTCTGCCAGAGACCCTCAGATCTGTCCCACTCCTGCCCAGACCCCCATAGGCACCCTTGACGCGAATGATGTAGAACTGGTCATGCGCACCCAGTAGGCCACAACCAGTCCATCCACGCCCACCCAGTAGGCTGCACCCACTCTGGCACACCCACCAGGCCCCCCCAAGGGCAACCGCAATGCTGATGCGGCCCTCAGTAAAATTGAGTTTGACACCCCTGATTTATAGGAAGCATGTATTATTTACTGCAGTGTTTCTCAACCTGGCGAACTTTAAGATGCACGGACTTCAAGTTTCAGAATTCCTCAACCAGCTCTGTATGTACACTGGGTTGCATGTACACACCTACACACATGCTACCACATGCAACATCAGCACCCTTTGCACCTAATTCTGCAAATTCAACATTCCTGCCAGTAGATTAAGGCCACCCAAAGCTGATCTCACCTGGAATTTCTTGCAATACAAACCTTTTCAGGCCAGGCTATTCTCTCTCTCTTTTTTTTAATTCCCAGAACCCCTGATCAGGAGGCAAAGATAGAAAATTGGCTCCATTTGTTTGAACTTTTTTTATTTTTTGCCTTTCAGCTTTCATGGATCACCATCAAGTTCTCACAGAACCCAGTCTGAGAAGCCCTGAATTAAAGACCAGAAATGCATAGTTGGACCCAGACCAGCTTTTGTGGGGTTCGAGCTGGGCGGGGCTGCCATAAAACCACCCTGAAAGGGAAGGTGGGACTAGAACTCACCATCTCCTAGTGATTGGCCCAAAGTCACCCAGCCGGCTTTCATGCTTAAGGCAGGACTAGAACTCACCATCTCCTGGTGATTGGCCCAAAGTCACCAACTGACTTTCATACTTAAGGCGGGACTAGAACTCACCATCTCCTAGTGATTGGCCCAAAGTCACCCAGCCGGCTTTCATGTTTAAGGCAGGACTAGAACTCACCATCTCCTGGTGATTGGCCCAAAGTCACCAACTGACTTTCATACTTAAGGCGGGACTAGAACTCACCATCTCCTAGTGATTGGCCCAAAATCACCCAGCCGGCTTTCATGTTTAAGGCAGGACTAGAACTCACCATCTCCTGGTGATTGGCCCAAAATCACCCAGCCGGCTTTCATGTTTAAGGCGGGACTAGAACTCACCATCTCCTAGTGATTGGCCCAAAATCACCCAGCCGGCTTTCATGTTTAAGGCAGGACTAGAACTCACCATCTCCTGGTGATTGGCCCAAA
>NW_015420200.1:0-1460 GCF_001527695.2 Protobothrops mucrosquamatus | reverse complement strand
CCGGTAAACCAGGGAGCCAGTCGAGATCTACGCCGGGTCAGAGGCCGCAAAGGCACGACTCGGTCCAATGCAGCGGCGGCAGTTGTCTCCCAAGCCGCCGCCTGATTTTCCGCCGAGTCGTGGACCAGATCCTCCGGATAAGGCCCAAGCTCCGTCAGGAACCTCTCTGGGTCCATCAGTCGCCTGGGACGGAACCATCAGTCGCCTGGGACGGAACCATTCAGTACAGTAGAAAATGCAGATAACAACAACAGTAATAATAATAATAATAATAGTAATAATTTGTCAATGCCAGTGATGTCCAAGTGGTGCTCCAGTTGTTTTGGGATTGCACCCAATGTACCAATAGTAATAGGTGCCTTGGGTGCAGTCCCAAAACAACTGGAACACCACTTGGACACCATTGACATTGACATTCGCCATCAGTCAATTGCAAAAGGCAGCCTTACTAGGAACAGCTTCTATCCTGCGACAATATCTGTAATACCATCAATTCAAACTTCTACATCTGTCTATCCCAGGTCTTTGGTAAGGACTTGATAGGTAGACAAAAATGCCAAATTCAGTCTGAACATCTGGCTGA
Source organism: Protobothrops mucrosquamatus (assembly GCF_001527695.2). Lineage (NCBI taxonomy): Eukaryota > Metazoa > Chordata > Lepidosauria > Squamata > Viperidae > Protobothrops > Protobothrops mucrosquamatus. Next base: position 877 of record NW_015420200.1, on the reverse strand, counting down.
CTGTGCAATGAATAATAATAACAACAACAACAACAAAAATAACAATAATAATAATAATATAAAGACCTACAAATAGAAATAGAAAGACTGTGGCAAAGGCAAGCAAGGGTAGTACCAATAGTAATAGGTGCCTTGGGTGCAATCCCAAAACAACTGGAGCACCACTTGAACACCATTGGCATTGACAAATTCACCATTAGTCAATTGCAAAAGGCGGCCTTACTAGGAACAGCTTCCATCCTGCGACGATATCTGTAATACCATCAAACATCCACATCTGCCTATCCCAGGTCCTTGACAAGGACTCGATAGGTAGACAAAAATGCCAAATCCAGTCTGAACATCTGGCTGACTGTGCGATGATCCATAATAATAATAATAATAATAATAATAATAATAATAATAATAATAATAATAATAATAATAATAATAATAATAATAATAATAATAGCCGGATAATATGAGATGGATTGATGCCATAAATTACCCGCAGATTACCTCCCATCGGCCGGTACGCTCCCACAGAGTGGGTCTCCTCAGGGTGCCGTCAGCCAGACAGTGCCGGCTGGCGACCTCCAGGGGGAGGGCCTTCTTGGTGGGAGCTCCCACCCTCCCACCCTCTGGAACGAACTACCCCCAGAGATCCGGGTGATCCCGGATCTCCCCTCCTTCCGCCGTGCCCTAAAGACATGGCTCTTCCAACAAGCGGGATTGGCCTAGGGGAATTTTTAGTGGGGTTTTAAGAGAAATTTTAATTGACATAGGCCACAGTAAATATTTCTTTTTAATTAGGTTTTAAACTGGGTATTTTATTGTTGTATCTGTTTTATAAGGCTGTCAGCCGCCCTGAGTCCGTAAGGAGAAGGGCGGGATAAAA
>NW_015420199.1:0-1460 GCF_001527695.2 Protobothrops mucrosquamatus | reverse complement strand
CTTGCATCAGTCTTGAGTCTTGACCCTTGGCGTTCTGTGGACCCTTCCATGAAACTTTCTCAGAGCAGTATGAAATAAATAAATGCCTTCTTCTAGTTTGTTTCAGTTTCACCATCTAGTTCACGACCATAATGGTTGGCATTGAAGGCTAATAATAAATAAATAAATAAATAAATAAATAAATAAATAAATAAATAAAACCACGATGGTCCTCCAGCCAAGCAGAAGCAGACCAGGTGCAATTCAATCAATAAAATAAAATAATAAATTAAATTAAATCAAATTATAAAATAATACAATACAATAAAATAATATATAATAAAATATAATAATAATAAAGTAAAATACACCATGGGCATGGCACGCCTGCCATATGATATATGTGCTGATGTGCTAAAGTTTAATATAGGTGTTATATTATGGCTGCCGTGTTCAGTATGTTTCTGTGTTTCGTTTACACATTTTATTCTTAGGCGTGTAGATTTTTACCTATTAATAGCTTTGAATAATAAATTAAAAAAAATAAACAGATTAAACCAAGTAGGTGCAAGGCAATTTTATGTAGCTCCTTCACTGTGCATTTGTGTACATCTCTTGAGATGTACAACACAGTAATAGATTTTTACAGGAGAAGATGGATAGATTATATTCAGAATAAATATGGGACTAAAAAGTTCCATTTGGCTTATGAGTGAATATTAGATTTATTATTACTAATAGTTTATTATACTGGAGTTTTTCTTAGGTTTAATTATATGATATTATTACTTTTAGTATTAGTATTGTATTGTATTGTTTAATAATTAGGTTGTTAATTTGTTTGTTATAGTGTTTAATTTTAACTTGTTTAAATTTTTGTTAAAAGGGAGTTAAAGCGCTTTATGGACTTGGCTATTTAAATAGTTGGTTAATGTTAGTTAGATTGTGATTATTATATTTGTAACCCTGTGTTCAGCTCTGGGAAGTGGGAGAGAGGGAGGGGGGTTTAGGGGTGGGTATGGGGATTTATATTGTAATTTTTATAAAACTTTTAATAAAAATATATATTCTTGTCACCTCCATATCACCGAGAGATTGGGAGAGAGTGGCTTGCTTAACATTTCCTGGCAAGTTCCTGGTAAGGGCAAGAAGTAGCAGAAACTTCCTGATTTGTAACTCATGACATTATACCGTAGCAAGGGAGGAACATAAGACGCATTTTCCAGCGAGCAAAGCCAAAGAAAGAGAAACAGGATTGCTTCTACCTGTGCTGTAATATTCTAAGCCTGTGGGCACTTCCTGGATTGCAGTCTCATCCCAAAGGGAATAGGTCGCCCTCTGCTGGTAGCAAGTGGACTGGAACCCACAACTCATCCAGGGGTCTTCGTAGGAACCGACATCTCCCTGTCTCTGCTGGGGGGGAAAGACAAAGACCGAGTTAAAAAAAGGAGAAGTCTACTTTGGGAGAGGAAGGATTGTTT
>NW_015420198.1:0-1460 GCF_001527695.2 Protobothrops mucrosquamatus | reverse complement strand
GGCATTAAAAAGGTTGAGAACCACTGGTCCAGGCAGCCCATTCAGCCTCGTTAGGCTGAGCCAGAAGCCCACCCACACTTGCATAATTATCCCACCTCTTCCACAGTATTTACTCCCAGTCCCGGGAGAGAAGCAACCCACTCTGGCCTCCACATCTTGCAACTGTTCATGCTGCCACGGTAATCCACCCCTCCTTCCACCCAAAGGTGCTTTTTCACAAGGCAACTGGACTTTGTTTTTCTTTGAAGACTTTCCGCTTCTCATCCAATAAGTTTCTTCAGCTCGGACTAGATGGTGGGGAATGGAAGGATTTATACTCCTTGCAGACAGCTGGTCATTTGCATTCTAGAGGCCTCCTCGAGGTTTATCTGTGCCCTCAAGATCACCTGATTAATGCAAATGGATGTGGTGCCTTCTTGGAAGTGTTAAAAGGACTGTGTTGTAAATTGGAAATAGACGATGAAGTTCTTCCATTCCCCACCATCCATAGCGGAAGAAGATTTTTGGATGAGAAGCGAAACGTCTTCAAAAAAAAAACCCCAATAAAGTCCAGTTGCCTCGTGAACAAGCACTTTTGGGACAACCGTGACCTGGATGACTGAGAATCCCCATGGATCACCCCTACCTTCTTTCCTGTTGCGCTTTGCCCCAAATTTGACAGCCCTCCGCAGTTGCTGCTTTTTACTCCTGGCGTGTCGCCAGCAACAGATCACAAAGCGGTTAACAACGGTAGCGAGAGAGAAAAAAAAAAAAACCGGCAGGTAAATTTATTTGCCTCTCCCTTGTTCCGGTCTGCGCATAAAAATGCTTGGTCGCCTCGCAGGGCACGGCAGAGAAAAAACGCGAAGAAATTCCTCCGCGCCACGATCGCGGCTGGCCTTCCGAGGACCGCGAGGGAAGCTTCCCCGCCCTAGGCAGACCCAGAGCTCCACCTGAGCGTGCAGCGCCCGAGAGTTTCTTGCCTCTGCCCGCGTTTTGCAGCGTTGAGCCTAAATAACAGCCGGCCGGACTGGCCAGCAAAAGGGCAAAGTGGAGCCCGCCGAGCCCGGCCATACTGGAGAAACAGCCTCCCGCGATATATTTTTTTTCGTCGTCGTCGTCGCCACCGCCCCCCCCATCCAACCAAATCGCTGTGGCCAATTACAAAAAGCGGACGACTTTGTCCGCAAGGCAAACCCCAGGCCAACCGCACAAAAAACAACAACAACAACAACGTAGAAGCAAAGTTGATTCCGGAACTTTCTTCCACTTTAAGACGGGCGGACTTCAACTCCCAGAATTCCCCGGTCGAGAGGCTGCTCAGATTGACAGAGTCCAAATCACCACCCGCCTTAAGTTTGTTTGAGGATCCTTTTTACAGCTCTTTTGGGTCCCCACAGTACCTCCACAAGGCCAGTTCCCTCGCACGCCCGAGATTGTTCGCGCTACGGAGGGGGGGTCGATTCTTTGCCACCGGTGCC
>NW_015420197.1:0-1460 GCF_001527695.2 Protobothrops mucrosquamatus | reverse complement strand
TATTATTATTATTAATAGTTTATTATAGTGGAATCTTTATTAGTTTCAATTATATGATATTATTATTTTTAGTATTAGTATTGTTTAACAATTTGGATATTGTATTGTTTAATAATTAGGATATTAATTTGTTTATGTTTTTATTATTATTATGTTTACTTTTAATTTGTTTATATTTATGCTAAAGGGAGTTAAAGCGCATTATGGATTTGGTTATTTATATAGTTGGTTAATGTTAGTTAGATTATGATTATTATATTTGTAACCCTGTATCCAGCTCTGGGAAGTGGGAGAGGGAGATGGAGGGGTTTAGGGTGGGTTGGTTTTGGGGTTTATATTGTAACTGTTATAAAACTTTTCAATAAAAAGAAGTCCATTAAGTGTTTCTCAACCTTGGTGTCTTAAAGATGGGTAGAATTTCTGCCTGGTGAATTCTGGGAGTTGAAATACAGTTGTAGAAGAAGGGCAGGTAGAGCTGGAAGGTGGAGTAAACCGTGTCAGCAGTTTTGAATCATTGCATTGCCACACGTGATCCAAGTCCAGCCCGCATGAATTCCATTGACCCTTATCTAGCACCAATTTGGCACTGACCATTCATTGATTAGATTTTTCTGTACAAGTAGCAACAATAAAATCTTCTGAACTCAATGAATGCTTCTGGTTATTTGCTCCTGACAACATCCATCTTCAAGCTGCCAAGGTTGTCACAGCATCTTACAGTCCCTTGATTACCATTTGGGTGCTTCGTAACCAACACATATTTAAGACCATTACAGTGTCCCATGGTCATATGGGACACTGTAATTAATGGAGAATGCGGAAGTCCATCTGCATTTAAAAGTCCATCTGCATTTAAAAGACAAATGCCACTCTTTTGAAGACAACATAGTCCACATTTTGGACAGAGAGGACCACTAGCTTGAAAGAGGCCATCTATGTCAAAATTGAACAGCCTTCTCTCAACGGGGCCATTAATATGAAGACACAATTGGAAGAAAAGCACAAGAAACTCACTGATTTGCAATCTAAAAGACAGAAGTGCCATTCTGTTCAACTTATTTTCTCATAATTATAAAGATTCCTTATGTCACATTTGCATTTCTTGTATACAGGTAGAAAGAACTGGATACCTTCCCAAGTAGACCAGACAGGAAACACAACCAGGTGAGCTAATTCTACTCTATTATAAAGCTACATTAATAGAAACTTGCAAGTCTGAAAATACATTTCTCTAACTGTCCCCTTTGTAGCCTGAGAACCTGGGGGGGGGGGAATCCCTTCTGAGCCACTTTCTCTGCCCATTATATAGCTATGGGCTATGTTCTCTCTTATCTGATATTCCCTAGGCAGCATCTTTTCATCCCCACCATTCCATCTTCCAAGGTCATTCCCTAATACTATCACATCAACCGGCATCAGGAAGCAGAGTTAAGTCTCATAAATACAAGGCATTGTATTCA
>NW_015420196.1:0-1460 GCF_001527695.2 Protobothrops mucrosquamatus | reverse complement strand
GTCTTTCACATTTTTGTTTGGGAGATGTGGAAATTAAATATTGAATGTTTGATGTTCATTTATTACTTAAATAGAGCCTCTCCCAAATAACCAAGCCAGTGATTTAGCAGTTCTATGAAAGTTCACTATCCAATAAAGTATTTTCTTGCTAATTAATATATTTATTTTAAAAGAGATTTGCTAGAAATCTGCTTTATTATGCAGTTAGAAAAAAAGCACATTCCATCCTGCAAAATGGCTTTAATTTTGAAAGCCTTCTCGCATATGAACCTACATTTCAAAATAGATTATATAAATCAAAAGTAATTTAGATGTCTCTGCATGGATTGGATACAAAAGTCCCTTCCAGGTGCACAGGAAGAAGATTTATACAAGCTAGAGCATTGCAAAAGAAATTCAAGAAATAAATTTGCATTTCTAGTACATGTATTTGTGAGGAAGCCTGTTTGAACATAATAGGTTTTCTGAATAAAGTTGTGAAAAATTGCAGGATTAATGTATAGGGAGTTCTTGAATTATGGAAATTCTAGTTCCAATTGTGATTTTAAGTCAATGCAGCCATAAAGCGAGTCATCCGGTGCTAATTTTACCACCAATTTTACCAGAGTCATTAAGTGAATTATGTAGTCATTGGCTTCTCCAATTGACTTTGCTCATTGAAAGCCTGCTGGAAAGTCACAGGTCACAATAATGTTACCACAAAATGTTGCGGTTACCATAAATGTGAGCAGGATGCCAAGGTCCCAAATTGGGATCACATGACTGTGGGAGTGGTGCAACACTTGTAACTAGTCATAAGTCAATTTTCTGAGTCTGTTGTAACTTTAAACCACCATTAAATAAACCAGCATAAGGCAAGGACTACCTGCACTTATAGAAGTGAAAATACATGACATGCAGTATCAGTTATGTTTCTCTATAGACTTCTAGTCACACTCCTATTCAGTCCTTTGAATTTCACTCAAATATTTGCTGCACTTTTACCCTGAAATGTGAGTTTGGAAAAATATAAAATATCTGTATATGATATGCAAATAATATAATTTAACATTTAGCTGGGGGTATAAACCAGGCAAATCACGGAGAAACATGAACAATGACATATAGCTAAAAAGTGACAGAAACCAAATATTGTCTTTCACAAAGATCCCTGTATATTTTAGAATATCCAGAAATATGCCTTATAAACTAGAACAGAGATTCTGATTCAGTTTCAAATTCTGCACTCATAAACTTACAAACACATCCTTTTTTAAGTCTAGGAAGCAGGGCTTTTTTTCTCGGAGAAAAGGTGGCGGAACTCAAACCTGGCCACGCCCTCATCAAACCCTAGGACCGCCCCTTTAGAGAACAGGAATGCAAGTAAAATTTGGGAGGGGCTATTTCCGGTGTGGGAGGGGCTATTTCCGGTGCGGCCGGCCCGGAAAAAGGTGCCGGAACGCGGTTCCGCCGCGTTCCGG
>NW_015420195.1:0-1460 GCF_001527695.2 Protobothrops mucrosquamatus | reverse complement strand
CAATAATGATGTGTCTGCATAATTGCTAGAACAATGATGTAATGCATAATCACTGGGAAAATTCACTGGGAAAGTTCTCTGTCAGTAATATGTGGCAACCTAATGCGCTCTGCACATGGATACTTTGTATGTAGCAAAACCTTCCATTCTATCCCTGTGAGAAATGTTCCTAATGTATCACAGTGTGTATTTCAATGTGCAGCCCTTTGTTCTTTAAGGAGGGGAGTATAAAAACTGAAGTCTAATCACGCCCTCCTCGTTCAGAATTGCCTATCTCTAATATGCTCTGGACCTTGCGCAATTAAACTTCTCTGCTAACCCCTCCGGAATTCGTAAGAGTTCTTTCGTTTTCCACAAGAGAACAACCTGCCTCCAGAAGGGGTGAATGCTCCAACACTGGAAGTTTTTAAGCCATTTGTCTGAAATGGTATAGGGTTTTCTGCCTGAGCAGGGGGTTGGACTAGATGACCTCCAAGGTCCCTTCCAACTTTATTATTATTATTATCATCATCAACATCATCATCATCGTCTTCAAACATGACGTGACATCTTCACCATCAATCTGTCTTTCTGTGAGTTCCATGCTCTCTAACTATTTTTCCATCTATGTATGTGGTTGGAGAGAGAGAGAGAGAGAGAGAGAGAGAGAGAGAGAGAGAAGGGAAATAATTTTGAATTGATCAATTGCCTTCCCCTTTAAAAAGGAGTTGCATTTATTAAAAAATATATTCATTGTAGAAAACTGTAAATTATAAAAATATAAAAAAGTAACAGCAGATTGTTTTTTTAAAAAATAAAAATAAATCGATAAACCCATAGCAGAACAAAACAAGGCTGATACGAGTGAGAACTTGACTCAGAGAGAAATTGCCAGGGTTAGACTCAAAATTTCACCTTTCTAAAATGCCATTGCAGGTAGTCCTCAAGATATGACCATAACGGAGCCTGCCCATTACGCTTCACGGCAGTCATTAGGTGAAACATGTCACAGAATGATCTCCCCCATCTGCACTCTCCCTCATACAGGTAGTCCTCAATTTAGGACCGCGATTAAGCCCAACGTTTCCATTACTAAGCAACACATTTGTTAAGTGAGTTTTGCCCCACTCTGTGACCTTTCCTGCCACAGTTGTTAAATGAATCACGGCAGTTGTTAAGTTAGTAACATGACTGTTAAGTCAATCTGGCTTTCCCCCTATTGACTTTGCTGGCCGGAAGTTTGCAAAAGGTGAACACGTGACCCTGGAACGCTGCAACCGTCATAAATACGAGTCAGTTGCCAAGCGTCCAAATTTTGATCACGTGACCAATGGGGATGCTGCCATGGTTGTAAGTGTGAAAAATGGTCATGAGTCCATTTTTTTTCAGTGCCGTTGTAACTTTGAATGGTGACTAATTGAACTGTTGTAAGTGGAGGACTACCTATAAAACATAAAATGAATATATGGGTCGTTAAGCAG
>NW_015420194.1:0-1460 GCF_001527695.2 Protobothrops mucrosquamatus | reverse complement strand
AGACTGTGCCTTATAATACTCCATTCAGTATCTCTCTCCATTTTTATGAGAAGTCACTGAAGAGCACTATTGAAAAATGATTTTATACTTAATAGCCATGCCATCCACCCAATGCTTTACCTGTTTGTAAAATCAGAATAATGTGGGACATTTTGTCAAATGCTTTGCAGAAATCAAAATGAAATTACATTTATGCACATGCATAAAAATGTAATTACATCAATTTCACAATCTACTACGGCTAAAAAAGAATAAAGTAAGTGCAAAATTTGGTACTGCCATATCTACATTGGCTTCTTATGATTACTGCACTGTATTCAAGATATTTAGAAATTGCTAGATGGGTAGCTTCCCGGATCCTCCATTTTCCTCTTTTGGAAGATGCCTTAAGTGCCTCTACTCGTCTGATACTTTGTCAATTTATCAGAACTCCTCAAAGGTAATTCAGGTAGTCCTCAGGTTTAGTGACTGTTCGAAGTTACAATGGCACTGAAAAAAGTGACTTATGACCATTGAGCATTTTCATGGTCACATGACCAAAATGCAGATGCTTGGCAACTGACTCATATTTATGATGGCTGCCGTGTTCTGAAGTCATGTGATCACTTTTTGTGATTTTCTCACAAGCAAAGTCAATGGGGAAGACAGATTCACTTAACAACCATGTTACTAACTTAACAACTGCAGTGACTCACTTAACAATTGTGGCAAGAGAGGTCGTAAAATAGGGCAAAAGTCACTTAACAAATGTCTCGCTTAACAACAGAAATTTGGGGATCAATTGTGGTCGTAAGTCGAGGACTACCTAGACATAAAGGTACAGCACAGTATTACTAGTTTCTTCAGTACTATAATTGGCAATTCATCTGGCCCTGATTTAAGTTCATTAAAAGTAAATAGGCATTATTTGACCATTGACTATGAACCCCAAGCTTTAATTCCACTCTTCACAGTTGCATGGTAAAACACATACTGTCTATTTGGAGAAGAGCCTGAGCCACAATATAAACTGGGTACCTAGTGCACAAGTCTTTTGTGTCTTGTTTGTATTTTGCCATCTTCAATGAATAATATATTCTTCGCCTTTAATTTTGAAAATACCTACATCCCTTTTTATTGTTAGTGCCTATCATCAATCCTAGCATGTTATCAACTTCACTTTTCCCAATATTCCTACAGGATCTTCCTTCTGGAAATCTTTTGGGGCCTGAAATAGCATACTACATAAACATTGCCTTTTTAAAAGCGCTTAGTTCATAAGCTGAATAGAACATTCTAAAATAAAATATTCTTTTTATCTTGATTTGGGTGAAGGCAGTAACATGCTGATCAATCAGACCAGTGAATTTTAAAGTTTGTGACAGCTAGACTCTCTTATTAAGAAAAAGAAAACACTGGGGTCCTCCCTTATTCCAAAATACAAGGTACTGAACTACTAATTGCTTTCAGATCCATGACAA
>NW_015420193.1:0-1460 GCF_001527695.2 Protobothrops mucrosquamatus | reverse complement strand
CTTAGGATGGTGGCTTGGGAGGCGAGTGGGCGGGGGCGTATCCACAAGGGTGGGGCCGGAACACATGCTATGTAAGGCATTGGGAGCAAGCGCCTCCCAGTGCTGACTTTAATCTACATGGAGTGATTAAACTACCATATGTCTAACGTTCCTGCTTGCTGGCTGGTTTGTGCAGCGCCAAGACAAGACGGTTTGACAACTTCTTTCTAGCTCCATTAGTCTGAAATTATCTTTGTAAGGTACTGCTATGCTATTTGTGACTTTATAAAATATAAATTATCTAGGTCCATTCCCTCAGTTCATACTCCATTAACTTAACTTTATTAAATTTATTGGATCCATTAAACATTTTTCCTTGATGTTTCAGGCTCGGGGCTATTCAATATAGCACCCCACGGCAGTAGTATACCTGCAAATATTGTCTTTGGTATACACAAAACTCCCATGCAACCTTCCACAGTTCAATTATTTTATTATCTTTTCTGAAGAAAAGTTGGCATGCTGCAGTGCAAAGTATCAGTTTCCAAATTATTCATGATTTACAGGAATATCTTCCCACCCAGACACCAACTTATGGCCCCCATAAGCCTCATTAGATAAAAACAGAGGATTGCTTCAGTGCTTCATTTGAAAGTTTGATGAATACCTAGACAAAAGAAAAATATAAATTGGGGGATGAAAGGAAGTAAGAGCACCCTAGGAATCTCGATGAGATGGGATGGAGAACCGTCCTTGGGTTGCCTGCTAGTAGATAGATGATTTGTGTCTGACCAACTCAATCAAAGGGCTTTTGTGAAAAATCAGGTTCTCTTTCCTAGGAGCCATATTGTAACCACACTATGGCTGCAGATTCAAGACCTGCTTACTTGAAAAGCTTAGGAATCTATATTTGCTCAAAGGTGTAGGCACCATAAAATGAAAAGCATCTGAGAAACTCTGGGATGAAGGATCTAAATGTTCACTGAATTGTAGACTAATTTTCAGAGATTCTGAGAAATAGTTCCTCAAGTTGTAGAATTTTAAAAATTAACTTTTCCATTTGTGTTTTATTTTTCACAGAATCTTTTCCATAGGTCTTTCAGTCTATCATTATGATAAACTTTATTTATTTAATCCAGAGTAAAGTATTCTAATATATAAAGATTACACATATTAATATTGGCTTTTAAAATTATTTTGCTCCAAAGCAATCCCTGCCAGTTCTAGTAGTCTAATCTTTCTTTTCCAGTTAGCTTATTAACTTCAGCAAGATGTTTTTTTGTAGTCAGGCTTATAGTAGTTTATAATTTGTATATCTGATGCTACATTGCAAATATTTGGGTCACTATACTACAGTTCATAATCATGTGACTGAGCTTGGTGGATATCGCATGAATAAGGATGATTCATGGGATGGGTTGAAATACTCACTTAGGCTTGCAGGAACTACCTCATCAACCACAGAAATCCAACTTCTGCCA
>NW_015420192.1:0-1460 GCF_001527695.2 Protobothrops mucrosquamatus | reverse complement strand
TTGTTTTTGTTCTAAAACAACCAAATAATGTGGTTTGTATTTTTGAACTGGTAAAGTTCCTGTTCCTGATGTTTATGCCTGCTGCTACTATCCAGCCACTTGATTAATTAAATTAATAAAAAAAAAATTAATAAAACTTTGTTGTTTTCATTGTGTTTGTCTTTTGCTTAAACTGTTCAATACAGTAGACTGTTGGCTTTCCAGCCAGTAGTCCTGTGGTAATGACATGTATGTTGTCTTTCTTTCCTTCAAGGAATGTATAAAATACATTCGCATATTAATACAGAGGAGTCAGAGTCGGGGAGTCGGAGTCGCAGTCGGAAGTACAAAAAACTGAGGAGTCGGAGTCGGAGTCGGAGTCGGAACATTTATCTACCGACTCCACAGCCCTGCTCAGCCTGAGGATTTATTATCTTTTAATGCTGAAGTCATATTTTTATTTGTATATGCTCTCTTTCACTGCTTCCAGGGAAGAAACAAATATAGAAAACTTTGTAATGTGAGGGATTTCAATATACTCTGCCACTTCTAAATGCAACTGCTTTTTTGACAAAGGAAGAACAAGAAATGGCAAAAGCCTAGTCAGATGAGAAGAGAAGAGTTGGCATGGTGGTAGATTATATTATTTCATAATATGACATCAAGAAGCCTTTTGATAGTTTGTACTGGACAAAATTATTAGAAGACACATATGGCATAAGTTCTTTCCTATTGTGGAAATATATATGATGCTCTTTTTGAGGATATTCTTTCCAACATTAACATTCTCAATATATAAACTGCAAATAACAAAAGTAGTACTGGGATTTAATTTTTAATCTGAGGAGATAAAAACCCAGTATCAATTTAAGTCCTTGGGAAAATTCAACAAATGCCATATGGAATGTAAAAAGCCACTGAAGCATGTAGAAGTAGAGAAATTATCTTATTTTGTGAAGAAAAGGGAATGGAAGCCAAGTGTCAGTTTCTCAGTTGATGATGCAGCCTTATGAAATACCCTCCCCTTTGATTTAAAGCTTCTTTCATCTATTCTGACCTTTAGGAAGCTACCAAAATTGAAACTTTGCCAAAATTTCCATCTTTAGTTATATTATTTTGAGTTATTAATTGTTGCTATTAATTTATTTGATTTTGTTTGGATTTGTTGCATTTATTTATCATAATTTATACTTTTGTTTGTATATTGGTTGTTTAAATTTATTTGCATAAATATGGAATTTTTCTGTTATGGATGTATTTGTTGATTGTTTTATAAAATTCTACGAGTCTGTGCTGATTCAACAATATATAAGTAGAATAAATAAAGTTATAAATATATAAGAAGTAGCTATGAAAGGCTGGAATAAAGGAGAAATCACTAAGTAATTTGGATTATTTACCTGTGGCAACTTTCCAAATCTGAAATATGGAATGTTATATATTCTGTACAGGTAGTCCTTGACTTAGCAACACGATTGAGC
>NW_015420191.1:0-1460 GCF_001527695.2 Protobothrops mucrosquamatus | reverse complement strand
GCATGCTGACTGGAGGGTAGGGTGCAGCCATCAGTCTGGAAAAAGTTGTGCATTTTTGCTTTACATCCATTAAAAAAAATATTGTGAAAGGAGAAAGGAAGGGGTAGACCAGGACAGAATGAATAGACCCAAAATTCAGGACGATCTCAAATTGTTCAGATGGTGTAGAAAAATGTCTGAACTGGGTCAGATCGCCAGTCATTTTTGATTTTTTTTCTCCATTGCCAGTTGAAATATCTAGAGGAAGAAAAAGGAGAAGATAATGGAGGTATTTTGACTTGAACAATTCAACTCGGTTTAATTGGATCTAACCTCTGGTTCCTAGGAAGATTACTCACCTGGTAAATTAAATTCAACCAGTCCAACGCCTTTCAACACCTTTGAGAGGCTCATCAAAGCTCTTTTACCATGAAAGTATTGAGGTTCCTAATGAAAGGAACTAGGCACTTTTTTTTTTCTACTGAGCCAATGGCTCTTTAGCAGCAACCTGTGTTGTGGAAATGGCTCTAATGTGCAGGAAGCTGAAATCTCATTTTGCATTAGAGCACTGGGCTTTTGACCCATTCAGTGGAACAGTAGTTCCTGTAAATTAGGACTTATAACTTATGCAGAAAAATGAAAAGAGTGATAATTACAGGCTTTTATCATAAAAAAGAGGTTTTATTAACGTTATTACAGATCCCCGTGGTAACTTTCATTTTAATTTGATCTCTTTCCCCCTCACTCTTTCCATCCAGCTGAACACCAAATGTGGAATGTTGACCCTGTAAAACTGAAGATGATTCTTCCAAATCAAGAGTAAAATGCAAATGGAAGGATGGACATAAAATTAGGCAATAGCCTTCATCTGAAGACAGACTTTAAGCAATACATGTATGTAAGTCCATGTATTTAGTGGATGGCCCTGGACTTTTTGGACCTCAATTTACCAGAAATGGATAGATAGACTTTAAAGATAAAAGAGAAAGAAGACTCAGTGTATTTTAGAACATGGGATAATTTTTAACAATGGCTAGAAAAACGAGTTAGAGAGAAAGGAATGTGATATGTAACATTGAATATATACTAGTAAGAAGAAGACTACCAAGCAATTAATTAACATATTGTTTATGATAATTACTATGTATTGTTTTTTAAAATACATGAATCAGACAACATGCTGTTTGCTAAATATTAAGAATGTTATTTTAAAAAATCGTAACCCTAATCCCAACCCACTCCCGACCCCACTCTATTCCTAATCCTATAAAAACAAATAATAATAATATAATATAATTAATATAATGTAATGTAATGTAATGTAATGTAATATAATATAATATAATATAATATAATATAATATAATATAATATAATATAATATAATATAATATAATATAATATAATGTAATGTAATGTAATGTAATGTAATGTAATGTAATGTAATGTAATGTAATGTAATGTAATAATATAATATAATAT
>NW_015420190.1:0-1460 GCF_001527695.2 Protobothrops mucrosquamatus | reverse complement strand
TTTTTTTTAAAAGGAGGGTAAGAAAAATTAAAATACTAGCCCAGGACCCAATTCCCATCCAGCAGAAGAAAACAGCTGGGCCTTTTACTGGAGAGCGGTGCCCAGATGTTGGGGTCCAACCAGAAATGTTTGATGCTAATCGGCCTCGTTTCGAAGGTTTTGCTGAGATCAGAAAAAAATGCAGTGTGTGTGTGTTTTTTCCCCCCACCAAAACACACCTCTTTGCACTGGCTTATGACTACAATGGGCCCCCCAAATTTCCGTCCTTAAGCGAGTTTTGCCCCCTTTTACAACAACCTTTTCTTGCAGTGAATCCCTGTAGTTGTTAAGTGAGTGGCACGGTTGTAAAATGAATCCATTGACTTTGCTTGTCCGAAGGTAGCAAACTGTCGTTAAGTACAAGTCAGTTGCCAAGCGTCTGGATTTTGACCACGTGACCATCACTTCAGTGCTGTTGTGATTTTGAATTAGTCACTAAACGGATTGTTTTAAGCCCAGGGCTATCTTGGCTTGTGGAAAAACAAGAGATTGAGTGTGATATTTTTCTCCCCCCCACCTTTGCTAGTTTTTAAGCATTTTTGCACAGCAAATAAACCCTGGGTTTGTTCAGAGGCAGGCCTGGGATTTTTCCAATTAAATTATGATATGGAAAAACTGGTCCGTTTTGCCTATCTGCAGCCAGCTTCGGGAGTTGACCCCGGTTTGTTTGAAGAAATGCAATCGCGGCCTTCCAAAGGTGCCTGGGAACACCACCCTTCTTGGGGGGGGGGGGGGGAAACAAGCAGACCCAACTAAAATAAATTTCCAGAAAAATAAGGCTGGAAAAGAAGCAAGCTATCCAAATGGAGAACAAATAAGAATCAAAGCATAATAAGAATAAAGGAATAATAAGAATAAGAATCAGCCAACTGTTAGAAAGAAGAAACAGAAGTGATGCCAGCCAGCCTCAACTATTTGGAGGGGGGAGAAATGCAGATTTTGGAAAGAAAAGTGAGGTGTGTGGTGTGTGTGTGTGTGTGCAAACAGCAACCTGCTTCACAGCCCCCTCCCCCAAATTAAGCTGAATCTCAGCCTCCTCTCCATCAGCCCACCGCTAAATTAAATCAAACTGGCAGAGGTGGGGAGGTCTGCCCCCTTCCCCCTTGCCAATGGTGGAGCAGAAGTGGGGGGGGAGGAGGGGGCTAAGTTAACCCCTTCCCCAATAAAAAGGCGAGATCAAAGGGAAAGCCGAGCTTCCAATGGAGGAAAGCGAGAGGACATTTGGGGGGGGGGCACCTGGGCGGCCTTCAAACAAAGAAGATGCTGAGAGCGTGCAACATGGAGCCGAAGCCCCCCCCCCCGCCCAGCTCTCCTCCCCGCGACCCCCCCTCCATCCCTCCCTCCTCCCTCCGCTTTAACCCCTTCCTTCCCACCAGCAAAGTTTAAGAAACTTTTTTTTCAAGGGGAGAGGCGGGCCAGCG
>NW_015420189.1:0-1460 GCF_001527695.2 Protobothrops mucrosquamatus | reverse complement strand
AGAGAGAGAGAGAGAGAGAGAGAGAGAGAGAGAGAGAGAGAGAGAGAGAGAGAATAATTATATGTGTTTTGATGCTCAAATTTTAGCAAGCTTAGGTTCTGGCCAATAACACCATCTTTAAAATGAACCAAAACACACAATCTTCAACAATTTTCTACAATTAAATGACACCTTCTGCCTCAAAGGTTTATTGGAAGAGAAACATTTCCCCTGTCTTGTTAATAGCTAAATATTAGGAGGGCCTGGTGATTTGTAGTTTTGATGGTCTAAGATTGGAAGACCATAGTTTAGAAATGGTTTCCCTACCTCTCTCTTTAAGTGAAAGACAGGGAACGTTTGAACAGGCCTTCCTGATAAGATAATTTAGAGATCAGACACAGACTTATCAGTGTCGTTGGGGTTGTTGCAAGTATGTATAACATCCAGATCAAGTAGAGTTGCAACTGGAATGTGCTGCTTAAACATTGTGGGTGTGGTGAAAAAAGGGAAAGTTTGTAAATTGTCTGCCACTACAGGATGCATTGGGACCCTACAACACACACACACACACACACACACACACACACACACACACACACACACAAACATTATTTACAACTATTAAAATCAATTCAGCCTTCCAAACCAAATCCTCATGAAACTAAAATAAAAAAGAACCAGAAGTATTTATTGTCTCCACAAAGCTTTGATGAGCACAAAGAAAGATAGGCCACAGAGAAATAAATTCTGAAAAAGGCTAACATTGGGGCAATATTCAGAAAGGGGGGGGAAGGGAGGAAATCTACTAAAATTGTCTGTAAAACCAGCCAAATATTAGAAAGTGTTAAGAGAACAGTAACCCAGCCAGCAGCCTTTTCTCATTGTAATGTTTACTATCTGAGTAAGTCCATTAGTGGATCCAGAAGCCTTAACTATCTTTAGGCTTAACATATCTTGCATACAAAAAAAAAAAAAAACCCAAACCCCTGAATGCATGGAAAATGAAGGTGTGTGTGCGTGTGTATACAAACACAAATATACACAAAACCTCTCCCCAAAATGTATCAAACCCATTTTGGATAATAGCATTCATAAATTCATTTTGTTGAGAAATGACCCGCAACAACCCCCTTTTTTTTATTATTCAAAGCGAAAGCATTTCAAAAGTTGAAAATGCTTCCTTGCAGCTAATTTTTATAAAGAAAAAGAAAGAGGCATTTTATGCATATGAAAAAAATGTTGGTACCTTTGACAACTTTAAAATGTGTGAATGTTAGAAATAAAAGTTGCAGGTTTCCTTTGATTTTATTTTTAAACATTGGCAGAGTTGGCAGGAGAGACACGTAGCCTTTCAAAGTTCTTATGGTGAAGAGAAAGATTCTGAATAAAACAATTTTATGTGATTTTGCAGGTGGTTTGAGCTATCATTTTATATGTACGTTTGTGCCACTGCCTCATTGGAATGTTCATATAATACTGAC
>NW_015420188.1:0-1460 GCF_001527695.2 Protobothrops mucrosquamatus | reverse complement strand
GACACGAGGCCGGCTCAGCGGCCCGGGGACGGCCAGAAACTAATGCCGCCGCCCCCGCCACGCTTCCCCAGCCCGGGGAGACACGAGGCCGGCTCAGCGGCCCGGGGACGGCCAGAAACTAATGCCGCCGCCCCCGCCACGCTTCCCCAGCCCGGGGAGACACGAGGCCGGCTCAGCGGCCCGGGGACGGCCAGAAACCAATGCCCCTGCCGGCTGCCGTTGCCGCCCAGCCCGGGGAGACACGAGGCTGGCTCAGCAGGCCGGGGAGAGGCAGGAACCAATGCCCCCGCTGGCTGCCGGCCTTGCCAGGCCTGCCGCCCAGCCCGGGGAGACGTGAGGCCAGCTCAGCAGCCCGGGGATGGCCAGAAACCTATGCCCCTGCCACCTACCGCCCAGCGTGGGGAGATATGAGGCCGGCTCAGCAGCCCGGGGAGGGGCAGGAACCGATGCCCCTATTGGCCGCTGGCCCCGTCAGGCCTGCTGCCCAGCCCGGGGAGACACGAGACCAGCTCGGCTGCCCCTCCGCCTGGTGCAGGTAAGCCCCCTCCCTCCCCCCCACTCACCTTCCATCTCCGGCTCTGCTGCTGCTTGGCCAACCAGGGCCGCGGCTTGCGGGAAGGCTGGCCGTCTCAACGGAGGCTCTGCTGGGCCGCTCCCAGCATGCACCTCGGACTCGGCCAGCCCCGGAAAGGCCCTTCCTGGCCACCCTTCTCCCAGGGGGCAGGGCACCTGGCTGCAGGGCCAATCAGGAGCTCTGCGAGGGGGCAAATCTGCATGAGAGAGAGAGAGAAGGGAAGCGCAAGTGCCTCTCTGTCTCTGTCTCTCTCTCTCTCTGAAAATGGCAGAGGAGGCTCCGGAGCCACAGGAGGTGGCTCAAAGAGCCGCATGCGGCTCCAGAGCCGCGGGTTGCTGACCCGTGGTGTAGGACAATGTTTATTTATTTAAACGGTCTATATTAGGGTTGTCAAACTGCCGGTCCGCGGGCCGGATGCGTCATCCGGAAGCCACACACACCCCATTGCCGGCAATAGCAAAATTATTCTGATACATTGCGCAATGTCATGTGACGTCGCGAGTTTGACATGTCTGGTCTATATGCTATTTATCTCATAGCAACCGATAAAATAACAATGTCTGTAGTTCAACTTGAAATTGTAGCTTTAATATCCCATTTTGGTGTTAAAGGGTGGACCAAGGACAATGGTTGAAAAATGTAAAATGTCCTGAAATTCTTTTATAATTGCATTTTTAGGTCTTTGGACCTTTAGGTCCCAAAAATATTTTAATCAGATAATACAAAATGATAATAAAAGTCTCATTTTAAGTTTTAACTAGATCATATAGCTAGTTAAGTTAAAATTCAAAATGTGGAGTGGGGAAAAAAGAAACAATGATTCGGGAGGATCTGCTTCAGCCCCTAAAATTGTGGTCAACAAATAACAAGAAAGATACCTCTAGTT
>NW_015420187.1:10991-12451 GCF_001527695.2 Protobothrops mucrosquamatus | reverse complement strand
TATATTTCATCTCTAGTTATCGACTATGGAAAACCCCATTTCTGCCCTCTCTGGATTCTGTCATACTACGAAGGGGAAGGGGGATGAGCAAAGGGGTTTTATGGCTCTCACTTCCTTCGTTACAACTTCAAAGGGACTGAATGTGGATATCACCAAAAGGATTAACCATAACAATAGGGCCCATCACCTTTCATGTACTGAAGTCTCCCTTCCGCCGGCCGTGAGGAAAAAGGGGGTGGAAATGTAACGCCTGTCTAGAACGTCTGCAACCATCTTCTCTTAATAAAGATGCCTGTTGGAAGAAATATTCCAATAGTTCTGTCTTCTTAAGATGCAAAGTGGGGTGGGTCCTTACATTAGACAGGACCTGCAGAATTAGTCCACCTGGAAGGGAGAACCTTGCCGGGGGACTTTGCAAAAATTACCATGTCAGACGACAGAGCAGGGAAGGGAGAAAACTCCCCGGAAAGGGGCCCCGGCAGTATTTATGCAATTAATCAATGACATTCTAAGGGAGCACCTATTTAAGGGGGTCCTGGTTTACTTAGATGACATTCTTATCTTCACCGAATCAAGAGGAACATGTCAACCTAGTCAGAGCAGTTTTAAAGAAACTGCGAACCGCCCACCTATATGCCAAACTCTCGAAATGCGAATTCCACCAGGAAAGGATAGACTACCTAGGTTATCGCATATCCCCACAGGGCATTGAAATGGACCCAGAGAAGGTCAGAACAGTATTAGAATGGGCACCACCACGCACAAAAAAGCAACTGCAAAGTTTCTTGGGCTTCGCAAACTTTTACTGCCAATTCATCCCCTCATTTGCCCAGATAGCCCTGCCCCTCACGAACTTACTAAAAACGAAGGGAGCATCCTCAATAAAACCTAGCCAGCCACTAACATGGATAATGGAGTGCCAAGCAGTATTTGAGAAATTAAAGAGACTTTTTTTCTGCCGAACCAGTATTGAGGCACCCAGACATGAATAAGCCCTTCGTAATACAGGCGGATGCAAGTGATGTGGCAGTGGGGGCTGTACTATTACAAGAAAACGATGAAGGGGTATTGCAACCCTGTGTGTATACATCCAAGAAACTCACGGAAACG
Source organism: Protobothrops mucrosquamatus (assembly GCF_001527695.2). NCBI lineage: Eukaryota > Metazoa > Chordata > Lepidosauria > Squamata > Viperidae > Protobothrops > Protobothrops mucrosquamatus. Next base: position 11,341 of record NW_015420187.1, on the reverse strand, counting down.
GAACAGCATTGGCCCGTGTGGGAGAAAGAGGCATACGGGATACGTTGGTCATTACTCACGTGGCACCAGTTCCTTGAAGGCAACAAAATCCCTTTCCAGGTGTGGACAGACCAAAAAATTTGGAAGCCCTGAAAACACCCAGGAAGCTCAACCCCAAGCAAGCCCGCTGGTCCCAGCATTTTCACAAGTTCCAATTTACACTCAAGCATTTGCCGGGGGGAAAGAACTTCCTGGCAGATGCACTAACTCGCATGCCCCAATATAACAGCATGCAAGCCACCGACTCTAAACCGATGATGGTAGAATCACAACTGGCAGCGCCAGTAACCACCAGAGCCCAAGTTAAATTA
>NW_015420187.1:0-1022 GCF_001527695.2 Protobothrops mucrosquamatus | reverse complement strand
ATGAAGGGAGATCCATCTGATGATCTAAAAGCATTTGTATGGAAGCCTGGTTGGCATAAAAAGAAAGGTAGAGTTAGGTTTAAAAAAATGGGGTCGTTTGATTTATTAGAGAGGATCCTAAAGTCTTAACTAATGGGCTAAAGGGAGATTTTAAGATGAGGGGAAATTTGATTATTAGATTTAAAAATTGCTGGAAAATTAAAAAAAATAAGGGAATAATTGATGTAATATTGAGGACTTAGACTTAAAAGGTGGTGATGTACTAGGATAAGAAATAGAAAATGTTTGTGAATTAAAATAAGAATATATTTAAATAAGTAATATATGTATTTTAGATATTATAACTTTTATATAGTGAGACAAAGGAAATTTGGGTTACCCGAAACTTAAATACTATGGATATTAAAGGTTAAATTGGAGTACTGTAATTAAAAACTAAAAATTAGGTAAAACGTAAAAACAGGATATGGATATGTATAAGCAAAAAATGTATTGATAAATGTGATAAAGAAGTTTTAACTGACTTTGATACAATTAGAAATTTATTAGCTTAAATATGATATAGCAAATGTTAAGGGAAATAGAGAATAAATATTTGTGATGTAACCTGAGATATGTACTAAAGATTGTGTTATTGAAGTATTGACCAACCCAATCACCATGTTGTTTTCCAAATACTTAAATGTAAAACTGGAAAACCAATAAAATATTATAAGAAAAATATATTCTAAATCAATTTTTAAAAAGTACAATTTTAATACCACGGGTTCCTATTTAAATGTAAGCTTAAATATAACTTACAATACATAGCCAGTCCTATTCTGTGGCTGTCATTATGGAGTTTCATATGTAGTAAACATCTTTCATAGAAGTTGCGGAGAATCATAAAATACCCATTTGTATAAATAAAGTGATAAGACTGAACAGAACTGTATTAGCCTAAATATGATACAGTAAATGTTAAGGGAAATAGAGAAGGAATTTATGTACTAAAGATTTTGTTATTGTACTATTGACTACTC
>NW_015420186.1:0-1460 GCF_001527695.2 Protobothrops mucrosquamatus | reverse complement strand
AGGAAGGAAGGAAGGAAGGAAGGAAGGAAGGAAGGAAGGAAGGAAGGAAGGAAGGAAGGATTTCCCCCCAGCTGTACTCTCTCTCTTATTTTTCTTAATGAATCTTCTTCAAGCTATCAAAAGAGGCTAGAGCCCTGAAAGTTCCTTAAAAAGAAACAGTGGTTAGTAAATAGAGCTGAGGGATGATAAGTGGATTCCTTCACTGAATGGAGATTGAACTAGAATCAGGGCTTTTGTTTCCAACTATGTCCCACAGAATCCTAGAATTCTTTAAGAACTGGATGGGGCTTCACTATACCATTTCAGACAAATGGTTGTCCAATCTCTTCTTAAAAACCTCCAGTGTTGGAGCGCCCACAACTTCTGGAGGCAGGTTGTTCCACTGACTAATTGTCCTCACTGTCAGGAAATTTCTCCTTAGTTTCAGGTTGCTTCTCTCCTTGCTTAGTTTCCATCCGTTGCTTCTTGCCCTGCCTCCAGGTGCTTTGGAGAAGAGGTTGACCCCCTCTTCTTTGGGGCAGCCCCTCAAATATTGGAACACGGCTATCATGTCAATCTCAAGAAATCTTTGCTTTTTGGGTTCCCTGCATCTGAAATGGCATTTTCTGGGCCAGCGCAAGAGCCTACTAAAGTGCTCTTCAAGATTACAGTTAAATGTCCTTAATTTCTTCCCGCAGCTGCTGGGCTTCGCTGCAGATGGTGATTTACTGAAGAGGCTGCTCAGCTCGAGCATGTGGGTGTTTAGATGCATGGAAATGAGGTGGGAAGCTACCAGTTTCCAGAGTCATGATTTATTCAAGAGCCTTTAAAACAGATAATATAATTTTGCAGTAACTCACCCCTTGGTGAAGCTCTGCTCCGCTCCATCACTCCACAGACTGCACAGTCCACAAAAGGCAAGATTCGGTATCATCCAGCTCATTCATCATCATCATCATCATCATCATCATCATCATCATCATCATCATCATCATCATCATCAAGTTGGAAGTGACCTTGGAGGTCATCTAGTCCAACCCCCTGCTCAGGCAGGAAACCCTATACCATTTCAGACAAATGGCTGTCTAGTCTCTTCTTAAAAACTTCCAGTGTTGAAGCATTCACCGCTTCTGGAGGCAGGTTGTTCCACTGGTTAATAATAATAATAATGGTAAAGTTGGAAGGGACCTTGGAGGTCATCGAGTCCAACCCCCTGCTCAGGCAGGAAACCCTATACCATTTTGGACAAATGGCTGTCCAGTTTCTTCTTAAAAACTTCCACTGTTGGTGCATTCACCGCTTCTGGAGGCAGGTTGTTCCACTGGTTAATTGTTCTAACTGTCAGGAAGTTTCTCCTTAGTTCTAGGTTGCTTCTCTCTTTGGTCAGTTTCCATCCGTTGCTTCTTGTCCTGCCTTCCGGCACTTTGGAGAATAGCTTGACTCCCTCTTCTTTGGGGCAGCCCCTGAGATATTGGAACACC
>NW_015420185.1:0-1460 GCF_001527695.2 Protobothrops mucrosquamatus | reverse complement strand
GGAAAGGGACTGGAAAATCCACCAAATGACTGTACCTGCCTAGAGCCAAACTTGCAACGTCTGTCCTGGGCAAGATCAAGTCAAAGACTGGAGACCAACGGTCCAGGACGGGCGTGGCAACTTTGGCTGACTTGATCTGATTGGGCAGGAATACAGTCTACTACCCAATGGTGGAGTCTCCATCTCAGTGCTGGAGAACTATGCATTTTTGACACATCTAATAAACAATGTTTTCTCAATTCATTAGTATTGGCTACTGTCAATATTTACTAGCAGTCCTCCCTTCCATAGACTTTCCCAGCTTGGAGGTCATCCAGATATGTGACTTCAACTCCCACAATCTCCACACGATATCGTATTGAGGTTATACGAGAACAGCAGTCCGTTACATCTTAAGGTACCCAGTTTGGAAAGGCTGCTTACTGGAAACATAGAGCAATGCCAACAGTATCTCACTTTTCATTTTGGACATCCATATAAAAGCCTTTTTATGACAACTGGACTCAGACATTATTACTTAAGACAAATATAGTCAATTTATAGTCCTATAGATGCTGGACAATTGGTTATTAACAACTGAACTGCATTGTTTTATAGCCAACTTCCCCAAGGAGCTGGATTTAATATCCATATGCATAAACAAATGCATCACTAGTGATGAATTCAAATAACAGTGGATGAAGGCAAATATACGTATCCCAGGATAATATTACAAGGTTGAATCTGGGTCAGTCACTGGGATCAGAGATTTACTCTTCTGAGCTTTTGGCGTCATGCTGGACCCATCTTCAGGGAACTTCTAGAACTTTCCTGAAGATAGGCTCCAGCATGACGCCAAAAGCTCAGAAGAGTAAATCTCTGGTCCCGGTGATCAACCCAGATTCAATCTTTCAAATAATTGCCTTGCCATGAACAGAGATGGTGCTACAGAAATGTTTGGTGTACTGTGAGTATAAGTTGCAAGAGATATCCAATATCCCAGGTTGTATTGTTTTATTGTTAACTGGGTTTTTGAAAATGCTCCAGTCTAGTTCGAGCACAGGGAAACAATTATCCAACTGCCATATATTCACTAGAAGAATAGAGGAAGGCAAACATTAAGAACAGATTGTGTCTTCTTTTTGCCTCAAGAATGTACTGCTTCAAATATAAATATTTTTGGTTATATCATGGTTTGTGGGGTTTCATCTGTAACGTTTAAAGGGAGATTATTGCAAATAGCAAAATTAAAACGTTACGTTCCTGACTGTAAAAAAAAAAATTTTTTTTAGTGGTATTATCAACCCTGAGGATAACAAACAACATTGTCCCTCAGAAATACACATTTTTAAACAGGCTCTTGAAACTTGGCACTTGAGTTTTCCAGCTAGATATTTACCAGGACAAGAGAGACTTTCCTTAGATAATGTAAAGCAGAGAGTGTCAACCTGTGGTTCCAAACACAAATTGTGTCCCTCTAA
>NW_015420184.1:0-1461 GCF_001527695.2 Protobothrops mucrosquamatus | reverse complement strand
AAATGCGAGAGATGGGTGAATGAGCCAAGCAGAAAGTGTTTGGAGGAAATGCGAGAAAAGTGTGAATGAGCCAAGCATAAAGTGCTTTGAGGAAATGAGAGAGAAGGGTGAATGAGCCAAGCAGAAAGCGCTTGAAATAAATGCGAGAGAAGGCTGAGCCAAGCAGAAAGAGCTTGGAGGAAATGTGAGAGAAGGCTGAGCCAAGAAGAAAGTAATTGGAGGAAATTCTAGAGAAGTGTGAATGACCGAAGCAGAAAGCTCTTGGAGGAAATGTGAGAGAGGGGTGAATGAGCCAAGAAGAAAGCGGATGGAGGAAATGCGAGAGAAGGCTGAACCAAGCCGAAAGCGTTTGGAAGAAATGTGAGAGAAGGTTGAATGAGCCAAGAAGAAAGCACTTGGAGTAAATGCGAGAGACGGGTGAATGAGCCAAGAAGAAAGTAATAAGAGAAAATGCAAGAGAAGACTAAATGAGCTAAGCAGAAAGCGCTTGGAGGAAATGCGAGAGAAGGCAGAATGAGCCAAGCAGAAAGCGCTTGGAGGAAATGCAAGAGAAGGCTTAGCCAAGAAGAAAGTGCTTGGAGGTAATGCAATAAAAGGCTGTGCCAAGAAGGAAGCACTTGGAGGACATGCGAAATAAGTATGAATAAACCAAGCAGAAAGCGCTTGGAGGAAATGCGAGAGAAGTGTGAATGACCCAAGCAGAAAGCGCTTGGAGGAAATGTGAGAGAAGGGTGAATGGGCCAAGTAGAAAGCGCTTGGAGGAAATGTGAGAGAAGGTTGAATGAGCCAAGCAAAAAGTGCTTGGAGGAAATGCGAAGAGAAGGCTGAATAAGCCAAACAGAAAGTGCTTGGAGGAAATGCAAGAAAACGCTGAGCCAAGGAGAAAGCGTTTGGAGGAAATGTGAGAGAAGTGTGAATGAGCGAAGCCGAAAGTGCATGGAAGAAATGCAAGAGAAGGCTGAGCCAAGCAGAAAGCACTTGGAGGAAATGCGAGAGATTGGTGAATGAGCCAAGAAGAAAGCGCTTGGAGGAAATGCAAGAGAAGGCTGAATGAGCCAAGCAGAAACCGTTTGGAGGAAATGCGAGAGACGGGTGAATGAGCCAAGCAGAAAGCGCTTGGAGGAAATGCGAGAGATGGGTGAATGAGCCAAGCAGAAAGCGCTTGGAGGAAATGCGAGAGAAGGCTGAATGAGCCAAGCAGAAAGTGCTCGGAGGAAATGCGAAGAGAAGGCTGAATGAGCCAAGCAGAAAGCGCTTGGAGGAAATGCAAGAGAAGGCTTAGCCAAGCAGAAAGTGTTTGGAGGTCATGCGATAAAAGGCTGTGCCAAGAAGGACATGTGAGAGCATTATGAATAAAGCAAGCAGAAAGCGCTTGGAGGAAATGCGAGAGAAGGGTGAATGGGCAAAGTAGAAAGCACTTGGAGGAAATGTGAGAGAAGGGTGAATGAGCCAAGCAGAAAG
>NW_015420183.1:0-1461 GCF_001527695.2 Protobothrops mucrosquamatus | reverse complement strand
CGCCCTACGCACAGTCACTCAAGCCCTCGTTGTTTCCCGCCTGGACTATTGCAATGCTCTCTACATGGGGCTCCCCTTGAGGTGCACCCGGAGGCTCCAGCTAGTTCAGAATGCGGCTGTGCGGGGGATTTTGGGGGCCTCTAGATGCTCCCATGTAACACCTCTCCTGCGCGAGCTGCACTGGCTGCCGGTGGCCTTCTGGGTGCGCTTCAAGGTGTTAGTAACAACTTTTAAAGCGCTCCATGGCAATGGACCTAGGTATCTGCAAGACCGCCTCCTACCAAACATCTCCCTTCGACCAGTCCGCTCCCACAGAGAGGGCCTCCTTAGAGTGCCGTCGGCCAGACAATGCCGGCTGGCGACCCCCAGGGGGAGAGCCTTCTCTGTGGCAGCTCCTGCCCTCTGGAATGACCTACCGCCCGACCTACGTACAGTTGCGGACCTGCGCCTTTTTCGCCGAGCCCTGAAGGCCCATCTATTCCGTACGGCCGGCCTGGCGTAGTTTGATTATGTTTTAGTGGGGGTTTTGTATGGGGTGTTTTTAGAACAGGCCTGTTATTTAATTTGATTTTAGAACAGAAACTATTTATTTATTATTGTGGTTTTTAGTATCGCCTGTTCACCACCCTGAGTCCCGTAAGGGAGATAGGGCGGTATATAAATGTAATAAATAATAATAATAATAATATAGTTACGAACATGGAACAGGTTTATTTAAAATTGCTTTTAAGATTTCCAGTTAAATTAACCAACTAATCTGTGATCTTTCTCAATGCTGTGATCTTTCTCAACTCTAGAACAAGGGTGTCAAACTCAGTGCGTCACGTGACGTGTTGCGACGTATCGCAACTTTTTTTTCATTGCCGGAGCTGGGGTGGGCGCGGCCTCCGCATGATGCAACTGGCCCGTGGATTGGCAGTTTGAAACTCCTGCTCTAGAATGTCTGGACATCTTGTGTTTTTAGTTTTAGTTCCAAGGTGTTTGGGAGTCTTAAGCTTATTTCAGCCTCTATGGTTCATCTGAAACCTGCATCAATATTAGCTTCAAGTGGGAGTGGGAAGTCAGGGGACAGCTCTGACAAATATTCTCTTATTCAGGTATTATTTTATTTGCACTTATTTGCACTTCTCTTTGTACAGCTTCATAAACTTTACATGCTTGTGTTCTTTTAATATAAAATCCACGATGTCGTGATTTCTTTTGCACAAATGTTATGATGTCGTGATATCTTTGCATAATTTATGTGTGGGAAGCATAACGAACAAAAGAAAGATAAGGTGCAAAGTCTGAAGGTGTTCTGTTACACTGTGAATGAAGAAGACATTTTAAAAATTCACATTTGTGTCATTTTTGTACAGGGGTTTTTTTTGGAGGGGGGCTTCCCTTATTGTAGTGTATTGGTACTAACATTAGCTTGCAGGATCTGCACATTTGCCTTCTTTGTTCTTACTAAAATATGAG
>NW_015420182.1:0-1461 GCF_001527695.2 Protobothrops mucrosquamatus | reverse complement strand
CTTCTTAAGCCATAGTCTACAGCGTCAACCATCCATCCAGTTGAGAATCACTGGAAGTCCGAAGGAGAGGTTGCTTCTCCAACTGCTCCACAGGAGAGGGCTCTGCAGCTCCGCTTGTGGCCTGAGAATTGGGGAGGGGTGCGGTCAAGACCCTGGAGACCCCCTCCTCAGGGAAGTCTCCTTCTGAGGACCACAACAGCCTCTTGGCTGATGGCAGCTAGCCCTGTTGCGAAGTCGGTGAAGGAGATCGAAGCAAGACCCCTCTCCTCTTTCCAACGTTTGCTTCCCCCTGCGCATTTTTAGGGGGTCGGCTCTTCCTGGTGGAAAGCTGAAGGGGGTCTCCTCTCCCACCTTCTCTGTTTCTCCTGGAGGGATTGTCCAGAAAGAAAAAGGGACTGCGCCCTCACCAGAGTGAGGAGGGCGGCTTAAATGTCCAGAACGCCAAGGTTTGTCAACAACAAGACAACACAATTTCTACCAGTGCATTTCCCATCCACCTGGTCTCTGCCTGCACCACGCATTCTTGCATTCTTCCTAGCGTACTTTGCATTATCTTTTGGGGAGGGCAGAAGGGAAGCCCCCAGCAGCCAGCCCCGGTTTTACCAGGAGGATGCAGACCCCCCCTCCTCTCCCTTCCTCTCTCGGTGCAGTAACTTAGGAAAAAAAAACAACCCAGAATCCTGCACTATTTGCTGGAAGGGGATTAGAGACAATTGGGGGGCTGTGCAGTTGCAGCCATTAAAAGCCCCCTGAGTAATGCCTTGGGTGGGGGATGCCTCCCTGCCACAACTCTCTTAGTCCCCTTCCAGATTCCTGCTTTTAAGAGTTTGGCACTTTGGGTGTGAAGGCTGAGCTCTGGAAATACCAGGAGGAGAAATCTCCTATAAAAAGTCAGCCCGCAGTGTCCGAGGGACCCACTCATTACAAACGCGCACGGAACTAGCCATCTGGGCCCAATCCACCATGCAGGTAGTCCAGGCACAGAGAGAGAGAGGGGGGGGAGAGAGACCCAGTTCTTGAATCCACACAACAGGACAAACCCACAGAGGAGCCAAACAAGACGGTTTCCCCCCCCCCTCCGTTTGATTTGCGGTTTGCTAAATTTTGCAAAGCCCAAACACAGATTCCTGGGACTCTCTCTCGTGCGGATGGCATAATTAAATCGAGAGCGGAAAGGTAAACATGGCAAATAGATCTCCCTTTCAAAAAATAAAATAAAAATAAAATAAAAAATTAACCCGTTCTGTTCCGTTTCGCAACGTGCAATGAAACGAAGTTACCCTCTCTTTGAGAAAATTAAAATGCCCACTTCACAACTAAAAAAGGAAATTGTGAAAACTTTCTGCCACAACCAGCTTTTCAGCATTATCGTGGCTATTATCGTGATAACAACAGTAATAATCACAGTAATAACAATAACAATAATAATATTAAAGATCCTTGGGAAGGTCTCAGTAGGTG
>NW_015420181.1:0-1461 GCF_001527695.2 Protobothrops mucrosquamatus | reverse complement strand
AATTGAGGATTACCTGAATTTTCGAATCTATTTCCAAGTGCATAATGAATGGGATGAAGTGATCCTGCTCCACATTTAAGGAGACCTGGATAAAATACCCCTGAGAGTCCTCTCTTCTATCAGTAGTACCTAGGACTAAAATATTTGGGCTAGAAAAATCTAGATAAGCACCAGACAGTAGCAAGACCCTGCTGCTACTTAAAAATCATCTGTATTTTTAACCCATGGATTCTGATGTACTTTAATTGGCCAAAATACTTGAAATTATGCTATATCAGGGGTTCTATAGGATATTGAGAGTGAACCAGTCCACTCAGAAGTCTAGAATGAACCCAATAATGCTATAATATCATAGTTGAGTGTTTGCCCCCTTTCCTTTTATAAATACAGTATGCCAAGATTGTTCTTGTAATTTGGTGCCTGTCACTTGTGTCACATATTGTTTTAACTCATGGCATAGTTTGGTTTTATTTAGCACGCAGTGTGAATTTGTAAACAATATTTAATTCAGTATTGTGTGATTTCACTCCGTGATTGTTAAATAAATCATGGCTAAACATGAGACAGTGGACTACCGATATATTATTAAGAAGAAAGTTTTCATTTATTCACATAAAGTGATTAACTCTGCCAAGAATTAAACACAGGCAATCTTTTGACTGAATTGATTTACCACAAGATTGCAAATAGAAGGGAAGTACCCAGCCATTTTCAGTTTGAACAATATCTAATAATTGGGCAAAAACCACTCTCAAATTTCTCAATATAACAGAGAAATCCAAACCATTTATAATTTTTCCTTTGCTAGCTGACCTCTGATAACAATTGGAATTATGCTGAACATTTCAGGATATTGAATGACTCAGAGGGTATTTTGGCATTGTTTCTTTAAAAAACATGGTTTTAATGCTCAGAAAGATAACTGACAGTTTTAAATATAGAATTAAGATTTACATGTAGAATTAAGCATATAAAAAAAATCTTTTCAGGGTTGAATTCACTGTTCACATTATTCACAGTCATTATTATCTCAAAAAGCTGGTAAGCTGGGTACAGGATCTGACAGAGAGAAGAACATTTTGATTTCTTGTTAGAAAAATTGGCATTTTTGTAGCATTAGGTCATCGCATAATGCAAAGCAAATATTACAGTAAAAACTTTTCATGGAGTTACATATATTTAGATTTCCTCAGCATCCATATTTATATAATTTCAAGAACTTGGCATGTATAAAATCAGAGATATGATAATGTGATGATATAATTCCCCCAAATATAAACTGATCCTCCTTCCGAATATAACACATTTAGAAGTATTCTTCTTGTTGTATTATTGTAACCTGACAATGATAGCAAGTTAATTCATTCTGAGATAGCGATAGAAATATATGTTATATAAGCACATATAATAAATATTTACTATTAAATAAATATTATATAAATATTATATTTATTTATTTAT
>NW_015420180.1:0-1461 GCF_001527695.2 Protobothrops mucrosquamatus | reverse complement strand
GGAGGGAGGGAGAGAGAGAGAGAGAGAGAGAGAGAGAGAGAAAGAGAGAGAGAGAGAGAGAGGTGCTTTAAGAGTAGCATTAACTGTAATCTATATACCACTATAATTCTATCATGTCCTAACTGGTTTGAAGATTGAGCCAAATTTGTTCTGGCTTAATTGTGAAGTAAATGAAATGCTCTTTTTAGCCAATTTTCAGGCTTCTGCCTCTTTCTGATCTTAACCTTATTGGTTTTCAAAAGAAAAGGTGACTTGATACCTTTCCTCCCCTTATTAGGAATTGCTCAGATATCATCGTCGTCGTCGTCATCGTCCTCATCATTATTTTGCATGCAAGAGAAAGCAAATATGCAGATCAAAATAAAAGCAATGTTTTGTTTGCAAGGGGATAGACACGAGAGGACAACTTCGAGATTGCAGCAGCTTATATTACAACAGTGGCTAAATGACAATCTTTGCTTCTTGGTCCAGAATATTAGGGGTGACAAATTCCCTTTGAGGGGAACAGAAGTTTAGGATTACGCTTACCATCAGAAATTTTATAGCTAACTATACATTGTGCATGAACTAAGTCAAACTTCTCCAACTTGTAGTATTTGTACTTCAATTTCCAGAATTTCAGCAAAAGTGTCTCAAAGGTCCAGACAAAAATTATAACAAGATGCCACGATGAGAAATGCTGAAAAGGGGCAATTGAGATCCAACTTGCAAAATCAGCTTAGTAAAATGAAGTTGAATGAGGAGAAGCAATGAATGGAACAAACCCTTAACCTTCTCCCCAGCAACCATTTCCCTGCACTATTTAAGGTCAAATAAACCTTTGAAACCTTATGGGAGAAATGGCCTGAGGGTGTTTTGGAGTGAGGAAATAAATGGGCTGGGAAATTGTTAAGTGCCCCATCACCCACTACTTCTCTGTTCTTCATTCTTTGATATTAGAGTTGCATTTGACTTCAGAAATGGCATTGGACTCAGTTAAATGCATGGATGAGTAATAAATAGTCTCTTAGAGGTAAATTTATTTATTTAGCGTATAGCATATCATACATGGACTAGCAATATATATATATTAACATTTCAACTAGATTAGTAAAACACAATAAAATATAAATGTTAAAAAAGATCTATGTTCAAATACCAATGTATAACAACAACAACAACAACAACAACAACAACAATAATAATAATAATAATAATAATAATAATAATAATAATAATAATAAAGTTGGAAGGGACCTTGGAGGTCATCTAGTCCAACTCCGTGTTCAGGCAGGAAACCCTATACCATTTCGGACAAATGGCTGTCCAGTCTCTTCTTAAAAACTTCCAGTCACACTGAGGGGAGGATATTATGCCCCATTTATAGAGAGAGTCCTGGCATATGCCATGTGAGGTGTGAAACTAGTGAAACTAGTTCACTTCCTCATGGTATACTCTGGATAGCACAACAGCATGAACTAA
>NW_015420179.1:0-1461 GCF_001527695.2 Protobothrops mucrosquamatus | reverse complement strand
AGACTTTGTGATCAATTGTGATAAAGGGAACTTTGGTTACTTAAAACTTGGAAACTATAAATATTAAATGTTAAATTTAAATATTAATGGGAAACTAAAATTTGGGAAAAACTAATTAGGACATTGATTTTCTATAAAGACTAAATGTTAAAATAACCAGGATATGTATAAGCTAAAAATTATTAATAAACGTAAGAATATTTTATTTAATTGATATAATAAGAATTGTATTAGTTTAAACATGAGACAGTAAATACTAAGGGGAAAAGAGAGGAACTATTTAATGTGGTAGTTTGAGACTTGTACTAAGGATATTTGTATGTCATTGAATTATCGATTAACTCAGCCGCCACGTTGCTTTTTAAATACTTAAATGTAAAATTAGAAAATCAATAAAACATTAAAAAAAACCCTAACAGTTTACTAAATAATTACTTTTGTTACTTATCCTTCGTCAGATGACAATCTTACACACACCCGAATTATCCTTCGGTTTCAATTTGAGACAAGGAAAGTCTTTTTCACGACTTTTTTTTCCCCTGTAGTAGAAGATTCTTGCCTTCGCTTTCTCCGTTCTGAGATTTAGAAACTCAAACTGCACCCATCATTCCAACCACGGAGGAGAGCCCTGAATTTTGGACTCAAAAGCAAATCAGGAGGATGGTCTTACCAGGACCTTGTGCAAAAAAACCCCTAATACCACGGGCTGTAATGAGGCACTCTGCAAATACAGTATATAAAAGATTTGTGCCCCTAAACACAACATCTATCCCATATAATCCTTGACCAGAAGAGAAACACTACAAAATCTATAAATCAACCAGGAACTCTTACACGCAGGTCAGTTTTTCAGATAACAAAAATTTTATCTCAAAACTTACTCAACGTAGCTTGCAAAACTTCTGCACTAAAACGCCTCTCATCAGTTCCCTAAATCCTCCCAATAAATCCAATAGCACCCTCGGCCGGTATGGCAACAGACAGGTAACCCAGCCAATCAACATCTGCTATGATAAAGCAGGGCTCTTATAGGAGTTTCTTTTTCTTTACCCGCCCAACTGGCAAACCGATTGGTGGAAAAAACACAATAAAATGTGATAGTGTGTGGCAAATCAAGTTTATTTATAGCAGTGTTTCATGGCAACAGTAAAAAAAGGTCACTTTGTTCTGAGTTATTTGTTCAATTTCCCAATTGCCCTAGCACTCTTTGGGAAACCCTAATTTTAGTAGTAAACTAGTTCAACATTCCTTAGCTTTGTCTTTTGTCAGCTAAGCCTGACAAAGTGCCATCAAATTTGTGTCAACATTAAAATAATGAAGATTTGAAAAACCCATAGTTACAATATCCTGCTATCATTCACACAGTGGCCAGGTTCATACATTCTAGTAAAGATGTGGTTCTCAACTTTTCATATCTTAAACAGTCTATCAAGTAAGTCAAGCCTCACCATGAAAGAAACA
>NW_015420178.1:0-1461 GCF_001527695.2 Protobothrops mucrosquamatus | reverse complement strand
CTCCAACACTGGAAGTTTTGAATAAGAGACTGGACAGCCATTTGTCTGAAATGGTATAGGTTTTTCTGCCTGAGCAGGGGGTTGGACTAGATGACCTCCAAGGTCCCTTCCAACCCTGTTATTCTGTTATTCTCCCTCCCTCCCTCCCTCCTTTCCTTCCTTCCTCTTCCTCCCTCCCTCCCTCCCTTCTCCAACACTGGAAGTTTTTAAGAAGAGCCTGGACAGCCATTTGTCTGAAATGGTATACAACGTCCTTCAGATCCAAGAGCCTGGAACAGGTTGATGTTGTTGTTTTTTCCCCCATCGGTTCCGATTATAGCAAAAATTCTTCCACCGTCCACTTGTCATAAATTTGCCCAGGTATTTCACAGCTTTAAATGTGCCCCCCTTTTTTTAAAACAAAATAAAAATAAAAAATAGCTGGTTGATTCCTAAATAGGACAGACACGGCCCTTGCTTGGAACAGCTCCGTTTTCTGACTTCATTCAGAAAAGAGGTCGGGTGTCTCCTAAAATACTTTTTTTTTTCAGACTAGCTACAGGGGGGTCCTCAACCTACGACCACGATTGAGCCCAACGTTCTCGTTGCTAAGTCAGAAATGCGTTAAGTGAGTTTTGCCCCATTTTACGACTTTTCTTGCCACCGTTGTAAAGCGAATAGTTAAATTGGCAACCTGGTTGTTAAGTGGATCTGGCTTCCCCCGTTGACTTTGCTCGTCAGAAAGTCGCAAAAGGGGATCACGTGACCCCCCCCCCCAGGACGCTGCGACCGTCGTAAATACGAGTCGGTGGCCAAGCGTCTTGAATTTTGATCACTTGACTGTGGGGGACGCTGCAACGGTTATAAGAATGAAAAACGGTCGGCAGTCACTGTTTTCGGCGTCATTGTAACTTCAGTCACTAAGTGAACTGTTGTAAGTCGAGGACCCCCTGTAGAATCTTTCCACCTGCTTGTGGAAAAGTGTATTTTCTCCTCCTTGTGAAGCAGCCGATCATCTGATTAAGCAACCTTAGTTGACCCAAGCTTGGTTTCTTTGAATACAATTGCCCGACTTCTCTTCCTGTTCACTGCAGGAATACAGAAACGAAAACGACAATCGTAGAAGCATCACAGAATCCGTCTCTTAAGTAATCTAACCAATCCCAGATGCAGTGAGATACTATTACTCCGAGATCTAATTTCGCAGCCAAATATGAAATATACACGCCCACCCACCGGCCACGGCTGTCGCACCGATTTCTAATGTCTTTTTCGTGCATTACTTATTCTTTTTTCAAAGCAGCGTGGCTTGCTTCGTCTGACAATATTTCCCCCCCATATTTATCCTTTTGGGCAGTGTGGAAGAGGCAGTTTATTTAGCGATGGTATTCTGGGAGCTGAAATCCATAGGCCTGGAAGTTGCCAAGATTTGGAAACCTTATTTTAGAATCTAGATGGGCGACTATGGCTCCTTCACGACTT
>NW_015420177.1:0-1461 GCF_001527695.2 Protobothrops mucrosquamatus | reverse complement strand
TCGCCTACATCGTCCATATAGGACGACTCGGGAACTCAACTCCTACCCCGGGCAGCTCACCTATCCCCTTATGCCCAGGGGAAAGGTATCAAGCCGTTTGACAGCTGATGCTGGCTGTCAAACCGGCTTTTACGCAAAACAGGCGGGAGGCAGCAAACAGCTGCGACCGACGAAATCGCCTGCCACCGGAAGTCCCAAAAATTATATTGTCACTTGAATATAACAGTTATTAAGGCACCAAAATATTAATATATAAATTGACTTCTTGTCATTGTGTAAAGTGAAGCAATGATTAGGCCAGCATGATCATTTTTTTTCAGAATTATATAAATTTTATCAGCAGCCTAAAGATGTGAGCAAAAGCTCTAAGTTTGCTGAGAATAATAGAAAAGATAAATGATAGTTTATCTCTTAATGTTAAAGGATTAAGACTCCTGGAAGCCACTGAAGAAGATAGATATACCTCAACAACATCTATTATGCCGGTAGAAACTAGAGAGGCCCATTAGTCAGTAAATGGAATATCACAGTTCCTGTAAATTGAAAATTGATATTTTGAGAGTTGGGTCTATTATTCTTGTTGTCTTCTTCAAGATGAACTAGCAGAAATGGGTCAGGATCATCCCAAAAACTCATAAGTGAATTGGTTTGCAAGTGTGTTTTAATACACCAGCTCAAAAAGGCTAAAAAAATGTTATCTATAAATAAAGGGGCCATTCAGAACATTAGAAGTATGACTGCTTTTTATTTGTCTACTACGGTTAGATGAAAATAAATTTTATCATCAACTTTTCTTTTTACTGTGCTTGAGGCAAAGAATGAATGAAAGCAAACAGGTTTTTTTTCTTTTAGAAATGTCATCTGGTCCCACATGCTTTTTATAAATGTCTGTAGAATATTTAACACTAAAAATAAGATCATTGTTTCAACAGTGTTTTTATTATACTTTATATTCTTATTATGAAGCTATATTTTAAGGACACACATGTATACATTTTTCATCTTATTATTTAGTTCATCATTACTGTTTTTGCCTAGTGATATACTGCTGAACATGTGTATATCCCCTGAGATGTTCTCTATGCATGAATGATATTGATGAAATAAAATAATCCTAAACGGAGTAGAGGATAAAAAAATATCAGAATATAATTTTTAATGCTATGCCAACTATTTAGATGGGCATGTAATAGTAGTAGTTTAGTGTTAGTAACACTTCACTGTTCAGATTGTTGAGGTGGCTACAAAGGATTTGCAGACTAGTAACATTAAGATTTTGATGTGGCTGCCTCTTGAATGTAAAACTAGAACAAATGCTAGAACAAGACTAGAACTAGAACAAAAACAAAACTTTTTAAGAAGAAACTGGTCAACCATTTTTCTGAAATGGTATAGGGTTTCCTACCTGAGCAGGGGGTTGGACTAGAAGACTTCAAAGGTCCCTTCCAACTCTATTATTGT
>NW_015420176.1:0-1461 GCF_001527695.2 Protobothrops mucrosquamatus | reverse complement strand
CCAAACCCTGGGAATGGGGGCGCTCCTATCAGCTCATACATTATTGAAGCCTTCAGGTAACTCATAGAGTTTCTTGAGAGTTATTTCTCCAAATACTGTTGGGCATGAAGCAGACAGTTGGGCAATTTCAGAATGAAAAAACTGGAGAGCTAGTTTGGCAGAGTGGTTAAGGTGCTGGTCTCGAAACCAGGAGACTGTGCGTTCTAGTCCCATCTTAGGCATGAAAGTGGGCTTGGAGACTTTGTGCTAATCACCAGGAGACTGTGAGTTCTAGTCCCACCTTAGGCATGAAAGCTGGCTGGTGACTTTGGGCCAGTCACCAGGAGACTGTGAGTTCTACTTCTGGCTTAGGCATGAAAGCCAGCTGGGTGACTTTGGCCTAGTTACTCTCTTTCAGGCCAAACCCACCTCACAGGGTTGTTGTTGAAGGAAGGAGCACTAGGTATGTTTGCTGCCTGAGTTACTTACAAGGTAATACAGGTGGGATAAAAATCTAATAAATAAAAGAGTTAATCCATTTGTTCGGGGCTAGGCAATCTACAGCCCTTGGCCTAATGACATGTCATTTGTGGTATGACTTCACAAATTCTGCTGCTAATGATTAGTTCAGATCTCCAGTAAGAACAATCTGTTCCTCCCTAGCAGCTGGCTGGATGAGAAGAGGGAAAGAAGGAGGGAGAAGGGAGGGGAAAAAACCCCACATTTTTAACTTTGCTCTGCTGCTTTCAGCCATGTAATGGGATCTTGGGCAATAAAATAGTTCTCCATCTCCCCTTAGCCCACGGGTCAAGCAATCTTATGCCTCCTGTTCGGCTGGTTCCCCCTTGACGGAGGTGATAAAACAGAGTCGGGATTTTGTTTTGTTCCGGTCAACAAAAGAACATGAGATTGTGCTGCAAAGATGGGAGAATGGGGAGAAACGGCTGCTTTCCTTATTTTATTTTTTTTATCACGTATTGCTCTGGGCCAGAATTAGAATTC
The DNA here is from genome assembly GCF_001527695.2 of Protobothrops mucrosquamatus. Taxonomy (NCBI): domain Eukaryota; kingdom Metazoa; phylum Chordata; class Lepidosauria; order Squamata; family Viperidae; genus Protobothrops; species Protobothrops mucrosquamatus. Next base: position 480 of record NW_015420176.1, on the reverse strand, counting down.
TCATTGCAAAAAGCTGAACCTTGCTGAACTGTAAATTTAATTTAGGCTTCTCTTAGCTCTGCTCTCTCTCTATCCAGCACACTGTCAAAATATTCAAAATGCAATATTCAGAGGGTGGTGAGCACAGCAGAAAACATTGTGGGCTGTCCCCTGACACCACTAGACGCCATCGCTAGGGCCCACTGCCTTAGAAGAGTGAGGAAAATCCTCAGGGACGACTCACACCCTGGTCAGCACCTCTGTACTCTCCTACCATCGTATAGGACAGTGGTGGCGAACCGATGGCACGGGTGCCAGAGGTGGCACTCAGAGACCTCTCTGTGGGCACGCGCGCCATCGCCCCAGTCCTAGGCCTTCAGCTGGGTTTTATAAAACCTTTTCACTTTAAGCCGCCACCGCCATGTACCAAAAAAAAGGTTCAATCAATCAGTCAATTTCAACTTCTCGCGGGGAAAAAAAGTTCTTGCAAAGTTGGAATTG
>NW_015420175.1:0-1461 GCF_001527695.2 Protobothrops mucrosquamatus | reverse complement strand
AACCAACTCATCTCCAATTCAACTTTACAACAAAAAAAGTTCTAGGAAAATACAACAGAGAAGGAACAGGTAAAGCAGATAACTGAATACAAACTTGAGGATAGAGACTTAAAGACGGAATCTTACAAAACAAAGAAGTATAATTTGATCCAAGTGGAAAAAAACTTACAAGAAATACCGGATTTGGAAAAGACAATCTATATTTCGACACTACAAAATAAACTTGAGGATAAGACAAAAGACTGGAGAAAATGGACTGCAGAGATGCCAGGGAAAACACTAGAACTGGAGAGACAAAAAGTGACAAGAGAAAGCAGAGAGAAAAAGAAGGAAAAGGATTTTCAAAAATGAGTGGGCAAATGCTTCTAACAAAGATACTGTACTTGACCTATCTTTTATATCTACAGTAACACCTATAAGAATATGGAAAGATTCTTTGACTCAGCAGAACATATTAAGAAAGACATTGGGCAAAAGAAAAAGGCCAAAGTGAAAATTAAGAAAATAGATGATGGGGCCTAACAGAGATAATATTCAAAAAAGAAACACCTATTTGAGAATGGTTAAAGAAACAGAAAAATTTTGGATGTAAATTTGACTTTAAGAGGGAAGAGCTCCTCAAGTAACATAGTACTTTCTTTTTCTTTCTCCTTTTTCTTTTATTTTTGGATATGAGTAATATAAAAGAGTTGGAATGGCTTATATAAAGGAAATGTTTTAGATATCTAAAGGTGATTGACTTTAAGAAAATTATAAATGGATTAAAACTGTTTTGACTAAGAGCTAAAAGACTAGAGGATTAGATTTATTAAATGGAATATTTTCAATTATGGTAAAAAAGAACGAATTTTTTTTGGAAATAAATATGTGTTAACTTGTAGGAAATAGGGATTTTAAGTAGCATACTATCTTTTTATCTTCTTCTTCTTCTTCTTCTTCTTCTTCTTCTTCTTCTTCTTCTTCTTTCTCTTGTTTGTCTTATTTACTCCTTAAGAAAGGTAAAAGTTTTGGGTTGGTTTACATGAGAAAAACAGATTTAAATATATTAAATGTAATTAATTCTGAGAAGATCTTAACCAGTAAAAATGTTTAGAACATTGTGGGAAAGACAAATGTAAACAAGAACTGTAAACAGGATATACGATGAGACAACCAGAATGACTAGATAGAAAAGGAATATTATATTGATGTGATTATTATTTGTAGAAATAACAGAAAACTTTTATATTTAATTATCATTTATTTTTTTATTTTTTTATAGAAAGTTTTATTAGTTTTTCAATTTTACAGCCAAGTATTTAGGAAGCAGCGCGGTGATAGGGTAGTCAATAGTCCAGCAACAAAATATTTCATACATATCTCATATTACATCATTAAAAGCTTCCTTTATTGTATCAAATTCAAGTTAATACCTTTCTAGTTATAGCTCAGTCATTCAATACATTGTCAATATAATTTTGC
>NW_015420174.1:0-1461 GCF_001527695.2 Protobothrops mucrosquamatus | reverse complement strand
GGAGCTAATAAAACTCTTATAGGTTGCCAAAGTATTGTGTCATTATTTATTGACAAACTTGAACTACTTCGTTATAATCTATTGAAGAGAGAATTTCATCAGTTTCCTGAATTATCATCTATAAAAGATGATGTAACTCCAGAGGATATTGACAGATTCAGTAGCCACCTCAACAAACTTAAATTGGACATGGAAAAACGATTTGAAGATATTTTGAAATTGAAGGTATATGACTGGATGAAAAATCCTTTTACCGCAAATATTGAAGAGGCTGATACAACTTGCCAAGAAGAACTGTTAGAAATTAGATATGATGAAGAAAGTAAACATAAATTTGATAGTGGTGGATATGAAAACCTATGGTAAAGTAAAAAAAACCTATGGCAAAGTAAAAAAATGTGGAAAATGATATTCAGTTTATTGATACCTTTCCCTACCTCATATCTTGTGGAATCAGGCTTTAGTGCTGTTAATCATATTATGACCAAAGAAAGAAACCGCCTGAATATTTCTGAAAGAGGACACCTTCATTTGTTCCTTACAAAAATTGAGCCAGATATTCAGTATTTAGTTTCGCAGCATCAGCCTCAGGGATCTCATTAATAATTTAATTAATTAAATGTAATTTCATCAGACTTCATGCTTCTATGTATGCAAAGTATAAATAAAAAGATAGATTTAACTACAGTAAGTTGTTTTATAAAGATTTATTCTGCCAAACTTAGCGAAAGTCTGACAAAAAGTATTTGGTAAGTAATTATTATTATATGCTTTAACTTGCTGTAACTCTGCTTTATAAATTTTATAAAGTAAAGTTACTTCCCTACTTTATAAATCACCATTACTGTGGAACCGGTGGGCGGTTAGAAAATTTTACTACTAACAGAGATACAAAAGTGGGTGGTAGGTATAAAAAGGTTGACTACCCCTGGAATAATCATTGATTTGTTTGATTTGAAACACCATAAATGTCAAAACTGACTCGCTCCTGGCTCGTGTTCTGCCATACAGAAACAGGAGGGCGGTTGCTGACTTCCTAGGGTGAGGAATGCATCATGAGACCTTATTCACCAAGGTCAAGTTATGAGATCTGCTCAGGTGGCACAGACCTGATTTCCCAAAATAAAAGAACTGAACTCAACTAGTGAACTATGAACTGTAGGTGGCCCAGAGGAGGGGGGGAGGGGATTTTACCTATGTGGGTTTTTATGGGAAATTCCCAGAACTGATTTTGCTTCCGCTCTGCCTAGAGACTCCTATACAATTAGTCTTACAATCAGTAATCCGATTGTTGTAGATAATAATAATAATTTTGTTTGATTAGTGCACTTTGTGTGGCACTTGCTATTAAAAGTTTGATTTTGCTTGACAGCAAGGTTGATATTACACACATCTATGTTACATGCACTGATAGCCCTATAATTTTTAGATTGCCTGGGACAGGGATGTTCTGGATCAATT
>NW_015420173.1:0-1461 GCF_001527695.2 Protobothrops mucrosquamatus | reverse complement strand
TGGCGATGTCTATTTTGCTCTATGAGTTCATGGTGACCTAACCCTAACCCTAAGTGGAATTTTCCTCCTATGGGATTTTCCCATGTATTTTACCAGGAAAGATAGATAGGGATGGCAACAAAGGTCAGTGCCCTCGTAACCATTCCCAAGCACTCCGAATTTGTTGGCGATGTCCATTTTGATCTATGAGTTCATGGTGACCTAACCCTAACCCTAAGTGGAATTTTCCTCTTATGGGATTTTCCCATATATTTTACCAGGAAAGATAGATAGGGCAGGCAACAAAGGTCAGTGCCCTCCTAACCATACCCATGCACTTGGAATTTGTTGGCGATGTCCATTTTGCTCTATGAGTTCATGGTGACCTAACCCTAACCCTAAGTGGAATTTTCCTCCTATGGGATTTTCCCATGTATTTTACCAGGAAAGATAGGTAGGGCAGGCAACAAAGGTCAGTGCCCTCCTAACCATACCAAAGCACTCTGAATTTTTTGGCGATGTCTATTTTGATCTATGAGTTCATGGTGACCTAACCCTAACCCTAAGTGGAATTTTCCTCCTATGTGATTTCCCCATGTATTTTACCAGGAAAGATAGATAGGGCAGGATACAAAGGACAGTGCCCTCCTAACCATACCCAAGATTTCTGAATTTGTTGGCGATGTCCATTTTGCTCTATGAGTTTATGGTGACCTAACCCTAACCCTAAGTGGAATTTTCCTCCTATGGGATTTTCCCATGTATTTTGCCAGGAAAGATAGATAGGGCAGGCAACAAAGGTCAGTGCCCTCCTAACCATACCCATGCAATCCGAATTTGTTGGCGATATCCATTTTGCTCTATGAGTTCATGGTGACATAACCCTAACCCTAAGTGGAATTTTCCTCCTATGGGATTTTCCCATGTATTTTACCAGGAAAGATAGATAGGGCAGGCAACAAAGGTCAGTGCCCTTGTAACCATTCCCAAGCACTCTGAATTTGTTGGCGATGTCTATTTTGCTCTATGAGTTCATGGCGACCTAACCCTAACCCTAAGTGGAATTTTCCTCCTATGGGATTTTCCCATGTATTTTACCAGGAAAGATAAATAGGGCAGGCAACAAAGGTCAGTGCCCTCCTAACCATACCAAAGCACTCTAAATTTTTTGGCTATGTCTATTTTGCTCTATGAGTTCATGGCGACCTAACCCTAACCCTAAGTGGAATTTTCCTCCTATGGGATTTTCCCATGTATTTTACCAGGAAAGATAGATAGGGCAGGCAACAAATGTCAGTGCCCTCCTAACCATACCCATGCACTCTGAATTTGTTGGTGATGTCCATTTTGCTCTATGAGTTCATGGTGACCTAACCCTAACCCTAAGTGGAATTTTCCTCCTATGGGATTTTCCCATGTATTTTACCAGGAAAGATAGATAGGGCAGGCAACAAAGGTCAGTGCCCTCCTAACCATACCCAT
>NW_015420172.1:0-1461 GCF_001527695.2 Protobothrops mucrosquamatus | reverse complement strand
CTCTCCCCCCTCCCCCTTGCACAAAAGCCCCGCTGATCCCAGCGGCCGCCATGTGGGGGGCTCCCTGCCCGGGCAGAGGGGCGCTCCGGGCCCGCGGGGGGAGCCAGAGGGGCCGGCCGGGGTCACGAGGACCGGAGCCCCCCCTCCTCCAACGGAGGGGAGCGGGAGGGGGCTGGCCGGCCTCCCTCCCTCCCTGCGGGGCCGCCTCCGCGCAGAGGGCACCGCCGGGGTCACCGCCGAGTGTCGCCTGAGGCCGCGGCGGCGGCGGTTCGGACACCCCGGGCGCTCCGGGCACGTGCGCCGCCAGCCTCGGGGAGACCCCTCGGAGAAGCCTCGGGCGTTTCAAAGCGCCGCCGGCGAGTTTCGCAGCTTTCGGGGCAACTTGGCGTCTCCGCGGCCGGGAAGCCCGGGATGGGGGCACCCCGAGGTGGGGAGGGCAGCCCAGAAGAGATGGGGTAGGAGGAGGGCTGCCGCGGCCGGTCTCTTGGGCTTGCCTGCCTCGGCTCCGGGAACCCATTTTACGGGGCCGGTGTCGGGCGAGGGTGCTTGACGGCTGTGGGCTTGTTCGGAGAGGCTCGAATTGTCACGTGTTTAATCGGCGGCGTTTTGTGTCTTTGGCTTTTGGACACACAACAACAGCAACAACAGGAGGAGAAGTCTCATTGCTCCCGGTTTCTGCTCATTAGAGGAGGTTGTAAAGATATTTACAGAGGGTTAAGCTCACTCCTACTTGTGGACCAGGACTGGGTTACGTCCTGGTCGTGTGAAAGTTGTTGCAGGGAAGTTCTTAGTTGTCCCTGGTGGATACAGGTAGTCCTCGACTTACAGCGGTTCATTTAGTGACCGTTCAAAGTTACAACGGCCCTGTAAAGTGACTTGTGGCCCTTTTTCACATTTACGGCAGTTGCAGCATCCTCGTGGTCACATGATCAAAATTCAGAGGTTTGGCATCTGCTTCTTATTTATGACGGTTGCCGTGTGTCCTGGGGTCATGTGATCAGCTTCTGCAGCCTTCTTCTGAGCAGCAAAGTCAAGGGGGAATGTAGATTCACTTAACAAATGCAACGATTGGCTTAACAATCGTGGGCAAGAAAAGTCATAAAAGGAAGCAAAACTCACTTAACAAATGTTTCATTTAGCGACATAAATTTCGGGCTCAATTGTGGTTGTAACTCAAGGACTACCTGTAGTTAATGGCAGGTTCGTTGTAGGTCTGATGCAGCAAAATCCTGCTGGTGCTTTCTGTATCTCTCAACACTTACGTAAAATCTCAGTGTCCTGAAGGAATTGCCTCATCTGAAAGTTATAGTTGGTGTATCAGGAACACGGCATTCAGGGCTGGTTTCTTGCATGATATTTCTAGCCAGTCTGGCTGCCTCCCATGGTACAGACCAGCTTTCTGACTTTGAAGAGTTCCTGAATCTAGAGTGAGAAATGACAGCTCATCAGCAGTGCCCTCAG
>NW_015420171.1:0-1461 GCF_001527695.2 Protobothrops mucrosquamatus | reverse complement strand
AGCCCTCCAACTGCTCTCTAGGCGTCTTTTCCGGCGCTTCATCTCTCTCAGCTCCTCGGTAAACCAGGGAGCTTGTTGAGATCTGCGTCGGGTCAGAGGCCGCAACGGCACGACTCGGTCCAGTGCTGCGGCTGCGGCCACATCCCAGGCCGCCGCCAGATCTTCAGCCGAGTCGTGGACTAGATCCTCCGGATATGGCTCAAGCTCCGTCAGGAACCTCTCCGGGTCCATCAGGCGCCTGGGACGGAACCATCTACGCGGTTCCGTCTCCCTGCAGCAGGGGGGAGCGGTCCAGAAGTCCATCCTAAGGAGTGCATGATCTGACCATGACAGGGGCTCTATAACTATCTCCCCCATTTCCAGATCATTCTGCCACTGGCCAGAGACAAAAATTAGATCTAGTGTATGTCCTCCCGTGTGAGTGGGGGCATGAACTAATTGGGTCAAGTCCAAGGTCGTCATGGAGGCCAAGAACTCCCGATATATACAAGTGTGTATCAATGTTATCAGAGATAGACCAATGGGCATTCAACATAGATATTTGGTTAAAAGCAAGAACTGAGAGCTTCTAAGTAGAGTTTGCTAAAAGAAAGAATTGCTCCTTGAGGATTTGGTGTAAGCTGCTTTTCATATCTGTAAAAATAAGAGTTTTCTCTATATAATAACATATATTTTAAATTTCCAGAATTCTCTTGTTTAAATAAAATTAAATCATTTGTTTACGGCTGCATTATTGATTCAAGTGTAATGTATTGCAAGAGGACTATAGTCCTTCTTTAGTAACCCCTTGTATAGCAGACATGTCAAACTCACGATGTCACGTGACATCGCGCAACGTATCGGGCCAGTTTTGCCATTGCCGGCAATGGGGTGGGTGCGGCTTCAGTATGACCCCCCTCTTGTATAGCAACTGTTTGCAGTTATGACAGTAATGAAAAAAATAACTTTGCAATCAATCTTCAGATTTACAGTCTCTGCATGTCTGTAAAGCAAAGGAAAACTGAAATAAGTCCATAAGCACAGTTGTGGTTATGCTTCGCGATCGCTTCCCTTTATGACCAAGTTGCCGGTCCCAATTGTAGTCAGTAAACAAAGACTACTGTAATTCTCTGCTTTTTCTCAGAGGAAAAATCTGGAATAATTGAAAGTTCATTGCTAAAATATTGGCTGAGATGATGGTGGAGCTTCTACTTTATTATTAGAAGGCACATCAGAAAGAGATCAGTTATACTTTTGGCTGATTCTGATGAATATTTAACTGTGATGCATACATGTGTATGATCAACATAATGGATAGATCCCCGCATTTGTGAACTCTGAGTGATCGTGCTTAAACTGTACTGTAACATTGCCATTCCTATCATCTTTACTTGAAAGTAAATTATTTAAACATGAATTTTCTTTTGAGGAAGCTCATTTCAGATTAGGATATAGGTGTCCCTCTAAAATCAACCTAGCTTT
>NW_015420170.1:0-1461 GCF_001527695.2 Protobothrops mucrosquamatus | reverse complement strand
CAGAAGAGACTCTTAAACAGATTTTAGCTTATTTCACTTTCACCTGAGGAGTCCTGGATTCCCAGAATTTAAGGCAAAGTTTACTTGGAATCAAACTGAGAGCCACTGGATGTATACATCAACTACATATGAAGCTATCAGGCCATTGGGTTCTAGGTTTCAAACATCAAAAAGAGGTTTTGTTGAGCCCCACTTCAAACACACACACACCCCTCAGCCATGTATGTGACTGCATCTAGACCATCTTGAGAGATCTCAAAAAATTAAGCAGTCATACCTGGTTAATATACTACATGGAAGACTAGTAAAAGAAGGCAGGACTTTAAGCTTAACTGTAAAGCCAAGAAGAAGAAAAAAAGGCTTATCTATCTAAGCAGAAAGTAGCAATAAATCACTTCTATATTATTTTCCAGAAAACTACATATAGTATATCTCTGGACTAGATTTCACTACATTCAGATTTCACTTTTTTAACTTCATACTTTTCTTCTGACTGCATCCTCTCTGTGTGTCTCTCTTTCCATTCTTTCTTTTCACTGAAGTCAACGGTCCAAATGGTACTTAATTTTTCTTGGTTAGTTTTGATACCTTAAGCGAAAGGTATCAACTCAACTGATTGGAGAATTTGGTTTCTTATCAGAAGGTTGAGCCAGAATTTAGATGGCCTCCAAGGAATTCTAGGTTTGTGGGGTGTGGAACAATTGCTGCCCCTGAAAAGAATTCCAGGTCATGAGGCATAATGACAAAGAACAAATGATCTCTCAGTTTATTGGAGGAAAAGTACAGCTTTAACATCTTTTCAATGGACTGTAATTGCTTATTATAAAATAATAAATGAAGTTTGGGAAGGGAAATAGCTGCCATAAAGTGGTCCCATTCATGACTATGCTTAGCTCATTCTACCAAATCATTCTTCCAAGTGAATGAGAGTGGTGCTTCTGGCAGGTAATCTGATTAGTTTTTCTACCCTGTAACTCATAGAAATAAAATATAATTGAATTGGACAGTGGGAAGATTCAGAAGCTGCTTTTCCTACTGCAGAGACAGCAAAAGGCACTCTAGCCTTCTGAAGAACAGCTGCAACTTCCTGGTGAGCAGGGATGGGCTGCCAGCAAGCTCCTCTTGCCCAAGTCATTAGACCAAATTCTGGCAACACAGTTTACCACTGTGTAGTTCCCCCTCCCCCCCTGCTGTAGACATTTTAGAGTTTCTAAGGACATTTTTCTAAGCATGGTTCTTTTTGTTGTGGTTTTGGAGGCTGTCTTCCTTTAAATTTATTTTTCCCCTAGCCATATGCATGATGGCACCAGTGCCTCATCCACTGAGATGGAGCTGTCACTATAAAGTTATAATGCTAGAGTGCAACTTTCAAGTTAAGAGAGAGAGAGAGAGAGAGAGAGAGAGAGAGAGAGAGAGAGAGAGAGAGAGAGAGAGAGAGAGAGAGAGAGAGAGAGAGAGAGA
>NW_015420169.1:0-1461 GCF_001527695.2 Protobothrops mucrosquamatus | reverse complement strand
GCCTAGGGAGGATTTTAAATTGGGTTTCTTAGAAATTTTAATTACCACAACTCTAAAAAATTGGTTTTAATTTGGTTTTATTCGGTGGGGTGTGTGGGTTTGTCTTTGTTTTTAAAAATGTTGTGAGCCGCCCTGAGTCCTTCGGGAGAAGGGCGGGATACAAATTGAATAAAATGAAATGAAATGAAATGAAATGAAAGATGGCTGGAGCTGCAGGGCTGTCAGGGCTCAGCATAAGTGCCAAGATCAGCGCCAGGCTCCAGCTGGAGCTTGGCGCTGATCCTGGCGCTTCTGCTGAGCCCAGAAGAAGCACCAATCAGCTGGAATGTTGCAGCATCTCCAGGGTCACAGTGTCCCAGGGTGAAGGGACCAAAACCTGCTGCAACCACCCAGCAGATGGGGGGAATAAAAACCAAACACCCCCCACCCCACCCCGGCTGCCAATCCTCAACAGAAATGCTCACAATGAAAACCTCGGACAGGAGGAAGAGCGCCGCCGGGCGGGCAGGCTGTGGCTTGGGGGGCACTTTTTTCAGTGCCATTGTAACTTCTAACAGTCACTAAGCGAACTGTTGTAAGTCGAGGACTACCTTTATTTTATCACTTTTTTCCTTTTTTTTTTGGTCATTAAGTTTTTGACACCTTGCTAGGCGACTGGTGGTACTCGGATGTTGCCATATCCTAAAAGTGGTACAATGGGTGAAAAGGTTGAAAAGCCCTGCTTTAGACTAGCCAAACCCAATCCCGCAGCCATTCTTCTTATGTTTTAGCCTTCAGGCCTTTGATCATCCTAGTTGCTCTTCTCTGATTTTTTTCCCAAACTCTCAACATCTTTTTTGTGATATGGTGACCAGAATTGGCTGCAGTGTTCCAGGTGTGATCTTACTAGGGCTTTGTAAAGTGGCTACACTGCACTGCCTTTATTAATCCATTTGGAGTAACACCCATCAACGTATTGTCTTTGTCACAAGGTGTCAAGACCTCTGATTTAGTATATCTGTCATGTCTGATGGAATGGTGAGAGTTAAAAAGTAACAAATGTAGTGTGCATTTAATTGGAAAAAGCTGGTCACAGTGTTGTTAATTGTTGAATTGTGACCACATTCTCTTCTTTTCCCCAGTCCTGACTATTCCACTTAATACAACCCTAGTCACATAGGTGCAGTAGAGAGTATCCTTAAAGTAGATAGCTGATTTCAGAAGAAATTCCTTCCCTTTGACTTTCCTAGAACAACTGCTGCAGTTAAAAAAAAAAAGTGTTTCCTGGACTTCCGGTGGCAGGCGATTTCGCTGGTCGCAGCTGTTTGCTGCCTCCCGCCTGTTTTGCGTAAAAGCCGGTTTGACAGCCAGCATCAGCTGTCAAACGGCTTGATACCTTTCCCCTGGGCATAAGGGGATAGGTGAGCTGCCCGGGGTAGGAGTTGAGTTCCCGAGTCGTCCTATATGGACGATGTAGGCGAG
>NW_015420168.1:0-1461 GCF_001527695.2 Protobothrops mucrosquamatus | reverse complement strand
ACATATGGATAGGTGAAGATGCGCTCAGTTCACTCCAAGCAGAAAAACAGCAAGAAACCCATTCTATTACATGAATCAATATAACCTTCTTTTTCCATTTGAATTTCATTTTCTTGGGGAAAGTGTACATATTGAAAATTCAGTGTTAAAAAGGCTGGGGGTACCGTGGTTGATTAACCTCAGAGGCACGTATTGATTTGCAGGGTACCAAGCTCAGACTGGCAAGTAATGTAATTGTTAGATTTCCCGAGCAGTCACCGCGTTGGGCTCCATAGAAATCCAGATATGTGATATCATAAAACTGTAATTGAAGCATGTGCTTCAGTGCACATACACACACAGAGAGAATATAATTGAAAGCGCATCAAGGCTTGTGAACGACTCAAACTGAGGAGGAGAGAAAGGAGGTGAAGATGTTCTGCTGACTATGAATGGATGAAATCAAGAAATCAATCTCCTGAACGTCAGCCTTGCTTTGCTGTAGGCCAGCCTGCCATAGACTGGGGGAGGGGGAGGAGCTGCTGGGAAGAGGGAAACCTAAACTACTCATCGTGCCTTCTCAAGGCCATAGGCCAAGGACCTGGGAGGGGGATGCAACCCTCACAATTGTTGAAGGGAAAGTCTTCATCATGGTTCGGTCCAAGTCGGGAATAAACAACATGGAGACTGCTTTAAGAAGAAGGTTGCAGTTTATTGAAGAGGACAGCTAGACAAGAAGATGGCTCTGGAAGAAAAAGAGTGCGAGCACATGTAGGGAGTGGGTTTTTATACCCTCTAGAGCCCTTTGTTTGGAGTTGTTCCTGTGGCATGAACTTTGACCTGAGTCTGAGTGTGCCTTTCTGGTATTCTGATGGTGGTGGGTTAATCCTATTATGTCCCAAGGATCATTTCCTGCTTCCCTGGGGCTGTGACTGATGACTCTTAGATTTTTTGGGGGTTGATTCTAGGGATCTTTCTTCCTAATCCCAGTTTACCAGACAGAACAGAATAGCACAGTTGGAAAGGATCTTTGAGGTCTTCTAGTCCAACCCGTTGCTCAGGTAGGAGACCCTATACAATTTCAGACAAATTATAAGATCAGGGCAGAGCAGGGAATCGATGTTATTTTATTTATTTATTCTTATTTTATGCCACTTAACTCTCCTGTAAGACAACTCTAAAGAGTTCCCGAAGCTTTGTCTGAAATCGGAAATCCAATTTGTTTCTACTTTTCTTCTCTGATCTTCTTTTGAAACCAGAAGTTTTTTTAAAAAAAAAGATGTTCCCTATTTTGGAGAAAAAAAATTTTTTTCTGGAACATATGCTTGCGGGGTCTTTGGTGCTCTCTGAGCTTGGTTGTTTTCTTGCAGACGTTTCATGACCCAACTAGGTAACATCATCAGTGCTAGAAGGGAGAGGGGGAGGAGGAGGAGGAGGAGGAGGAGGAGGAGGAGGAGGAGGAGAACTGTGGGGTCTTTGGTG
>NW_015420167.1:0-1461 GCF_001527695.2 Protobothrops mucrosquamatus | reverse complement strand
ATTGCTCTTGTTATTAAAATGGGTTGTTAGGAAGTGGACTTGGAGGCCTTTTTATCTGATGACAGCAGTTCTTCTTAGCTTGGCACTTATGGCTTATTGACAGATGCTGCCAGGTTTTAAAGGGAATCAAAAAGAAGAGAATGAGAATGTTGAAAATAGTTGGTTCTGATTACGTTCAGGTTTGGGAAAATGACCTGATATGGAACTAATGCTAGACCTACACAATTTTAGTGGTAGAAGCAATGGACCCATTGTAGAGTCACCAAATCATTATTTCTTCTGATTAAAACTAAACTTTAGGGAATCAAGTAGAGACTAGAGCTACATTTTTTATTAATTATAAAGACTAAGAATTCGAAAAACTATAGCCACAATATATCTGGAAAATGCAGAGTTCAAGAAATCTATCTTAATTCTTAATCCTTTCAACTATTAAAATATATTCTAACCATTGGTAGGATTCAAATATGTGAACAACTGGTTCTCTGTGTGGATGCTGCTTCTGGAAGTACATTCTGGGCCTGGGCAACAAAAAATTAGCTACTGGTTCTGTCGAAGAGGTGCGAACCAGCAGAATCCCACTGATTCTAACAAAACAAATTTCTATTCAGATGTTTTTGATAATCCTATTTAGATTTTTTTCATAGATCTTTCAATATATGCAGAAACATGATTCGGGGTTTCAATATAAAGGCATTTTTACTGAATATTCTATCAGATCTCTGAATTACAATCAGGTTGGATGAATCAGTGAATCAAATTACATATTTCCAGTTCAGTCTGGTGATTTGCTGAAAAGTGTGGCTTTTAAGATTAGATTAAATTAGATCCACTTTCTGAACTGGTTCAGTCTTTATTCATTCTCAATCCTAACTTTCCTTCTTCTCACATGCATACTTATTGAGAAGCCCCTTGCCATTGCATGTAACACTCTGTAGGTGAATTAATTATGATTAATCAGGAATTTGGGTTGATCTAAACATTGGTCATGAGCTAAGGCTTTCTTTGAATATATATAAAAACTAAATGTACTCAAGGGGCAAAGGAGACAAATTACTAAATGTGTGCTGCAATTGAAACCTGTGTCCAACATCAGAAAAAATTTAGAATAGAATAGAATAGAATAGAATAGAATAGAATAGAATAGAATAGAATAGAATAGAATAGAATAGAATAGAATTATTTATTGGCCAAGCTTCTGCATAAGCTCTCAGTGTACATAAAAGCTATAAGTGATAAATCATGCTCAAAGTCATCATTAAAATAATAATAATAATAATAATAATAATAATAATAATAATAATAATAATAATAATAATAATAATAATAATAATAATAATAATAATAATAATAATAATAATAATAATAGTAGTAGTAAAGTTGGAAGGGACCTTGAAGGTCATCTAGTCCAACCCCCTGCTCAGGCAGGAAACCCTATACCATTTCGGACAAATGGCTGTC
>NW_015420166.1:0-1461 GCF_001527695.2 Protobothrops mucrosquamatus | reverse complement strand
TTCTATTCTATTCTATTCTATTCTATTCTATTCTATTCTATTCTATTCTATTCCTTATTCTCCTCTGCTCTATTCTATTCTGTTCTATTCCTTATTCTCCTCTGCTCTATTCTATTCTATTCTATTCTATTCTATTCTATTCTATTCTATTCTATTCTATTCTATTCTATTCTATTCTATTCTATTCCATATTCTATTCTATTCTATTCTATTCTATTCTATTCTATTCTATTCTATTCTATTCTATTTTATATTCCATATTCCATATTCTATTCTATTCTATTCTATTCTAAATTCTATTCCCTGCAGTGTTGCTGGGCTAGAGTAACTCAGTTCCTCCCGGTGGGAGATCAGAGCTTCTGACTTTGTGCCACTGACTTCTCCGGACACCTGCTCGTTGTTTCAATCCCCCAGGATTTTTGCTCTTCCGCTGCTGCAGATTCCAAGCCCAGGCAGAGCTTTTTCGGCCATGCCACCTGTGCACACACAAACCCCAGAGAGAGGGGGAAGAGCTCGGCTTCCCCAACCCGGGTGAAGCGGCTTCCGCACAGCAGTGCCAGCAGCCGAATCTCCCCTCGGAGGCTGTACCACACCCTGCTTTGGAGCGAAGCTTCTGCCGGTTGAGAGTTCCTTGTTCCCTTCCCAGTTCCTGGCCGAATCCATGTGGTTCCTGTTTATGGAAGCCGTTCGCAAGACACTCCAGGGATGTGTTGTGTGTCTGCGACAATTCACAATGGCCGTGGCACAACTCACCGCCGGACAAGAATTTGCACTCATGCCGAAGAAACAGCGGAACAGAACCGCTAACGAAAGGATGCCAAGCGGAGAGGACCGAACGAAATGTGAATGGCAAAGATTAATAATAATAATAATAATAATAATAATAATAATAATAATAATAATAATAATAATAATAATAATAATAATAATAATAATAATAATAAATAAATAATAAATAATAAATAATAATTAATAATAGTAAAGTTGGAAGGGACCTTGGAGGTCATCTAGTCCAATCCTTTGCTCAGGCAGGAAACTCTACACCATTTCGGACAAATGGGTATCCAGTCTCTTCTTAAAAACTTCCAGTGTTGGAGCATTCACTGCTTCTGGAGGCAGGTTGTTAATAATAATAATAATAATAATAATAATAATAATAATAATAATAATAATAAAGTTGGAAGGGACCTTAGAGGTCATCTAGCCCAACCCCCTGCTCAGGCAGGAAACCCTATACCATTTCAGACAAATGGCTGTCCAGCCTCTTCTTAAAAACTTCCAGTGTTGGAGCATTCACGGCTTCTGGAGGCAGGTAGTTCCACTGGTTAATTGTTCTCACTGTCAGGAAGTTTCTCCTTAGTTCTAGGTTGCTTCTCTCCTCGATTGCTTCTTGTCCTGCCTTCTTGCTTCCATCCGTTGCTTCTTGTCCTGCCTTCAGGGGCTTTGGAGAATAGCTTGACT
>NW_015420165.1:0-1461 GCF_001527695.2 Protobothrops mucrosquamatus | reverse complement strand
GGCTCGCCCGTCCTCCTGCAGGGGCGAAGGGGGAGGAGGAGAGGCGGTCACGGCTTCGTCCCTTCCCCGGAGGGGAGTCCCAGGCCCGCCCGGGGAGGAAGGCCGAAGCCTCGGCCTCTCAGAGGGACTTTCCGGGCAGGCCTCCCTCCCAGCGCCCGTCCCGCCAGACCAGGCCTCGCCTCCCCCCTCCCTCCCTCCGCCAGAGAGCCTCTCGGACTGCCACTCCCAGCATCCCTTGCGCCCCACCTGGATCCGAGCCCGTCCGCGGCAGAGTCAATTAGGGTGCTTCAGTTCTATTCTTCCCGGAAGTGGGGGCGGGACTTCGCTGCGAGGTCTGTTCCTGGTTGCTCTTCCTCTTTCCGTTGAATGGACCGCCCCGAGGAGTCCTCCTGCCAATCGCTGCCCTGCCCAGAGCGCCCAATATACGTCCCTCTTCCTCCGATCCATCATCATATGGCGCCTCGGGCTCCCCCCTCCTTCCCGTGGCTCCCCCCCACCCTCCGCCAGAGGACCTCTCGGACTGCCACTCCCAGCATCCCTTGCGCCCCACCTGGATCCGAGCCCGTCCGCAGCAGAGTCAATTCGGCGCCTCAGTTCTGTTTGATCCCGGAAGTGGAGGCGGGACTTCGCTGCGAGCCCTTTTCCTCTATAAGCTCCGCCTGTTCCTCTGGAGGGACCGCCCCGAAAAGTCCTCCTGCCCATCGCCTTCCTCCCCCGAGCGACCAATCTGCGCCCTCCTTCCTTGAATCAGCCAGAGGGCGCCTGCGCAGTAGTGAGGGGCGTGCTACACTCGGTGGGGAGTTTGAGGGTTTCCCTTTGGAGTCTCGTCTTCCTCCCCCCCCGCCCCCCCCACATCCACGCAGGCAGAGGGTGGGGCTCTCCTGGGGCTTCCACTGTCCCCCTCCCTCCCCCCCATCCGGGGTCTTTCTTTGGCAGGGCGGAGGGAGAGCTGGGGGGCTCCGGCCAGGCTCCCCCCACGGGCTCCAGGCAGCCCCTCCCGCGTCTCCTCGGAGCTTCTGCCCCTCCCCCTCTCCTCTGCGGCCCCCCCGGAGCCCCTCCTCGCACGGGGGGGGAAGGGGGGCGATGGAGTCCCAGGCCGGGCTGGATTTGGAGGATTTCTGTTCAGATCTTTTCTCTTTGGAAACGTTTTTCTCCCCCCCCCGTTCTGCCCAGCCAGAGAGGGAGGAGGGGGGGGAGGGGGGAGAGGAGACGGGGCCAGAAACGCCCCCAGGACCATTGAGGGTCTCCAGCCTTGGGGGCTCTAAGGCTTCTGGACTTCAACTCCCAGAATTCCTCCGCCAGCCAAACAGGGAAGGCGGGGGGAGGAGACGCTGGCTTGGCCGGGAAAGAAACGCCGGGATGGAAGTGGGTCACCTGGAAGACGGAGACCACCCCAGGTCCCCAAGGCAAACATTGTTCTCAGAACAATACAGGCGCAAGTGATGGGTGGACAAAGGACAG
>NW_015420164.1:0-1461 GCF_001527695.2 Protobothrops mucrosquamatus | reverse complement strand
GTCTTCTCAGGAAATTTCAAGGCACCTGGTAAGAACGTATCGCAGCCGCACCAGAAGCAGTTAGAGGGTTGGCTTCGTTAGATATCGAATTATAACGTCTATCCCACTGCAGTTCCATGGCTCCATATTATGGTGATTTTATTCTGGTTTTATCTTAAGTTAATATTTTATCTCTTATATTGTATTGTCCACATATCATCATATCATATCATATCATATCATATCATATCATATCATATCATATCTATCTATCTATCTATCTACCTACCTACCTAACCTACCTACCATCTATGTATCTACCTACCCATCATCCATCTCTCTCTCTCTCTCATCGATCTATCAATCATCTCTCTCTATCATCTATCTATCTATCTATCTATCTATCTATCTATCTATCTATCTATCTATCTATCTATCTATCTACCTACCTACCTACCTACCTACCTACCATCTCTATCATCTATACCTACCTACCTATCATCCATCCATCCATCCATTCATCTATCTTATCATCTATCTCTGTATCTATCTCGCTCTCTACCTACCTACCTACCATCTATGTATCTACCTACCCATCATCCATCTCTCTATCATCGATCTATCAATCATCTCTCTATCACCTATCTATCTATCTATCTATCTATCTATCTATCTATCTATCTATCTATCTATCTATCTATCTATCATCTCTCTATCTATCTATCTATCTATCTATCTATCTATCTATCTATCTATCTATCTATCTATCTATCTATCTATCTATCTATCATCTCTCTATCTCTGTATCTATCTCGCTTTCTACCTACCTACCTACCATCTATGTACCTACCTATCCATCATCCATATCTCTCTCTCTCTCTCTCATCCTCATATATAAATAAAAATGCTCATCCTCCAATGACATCCGAAAGGACCCTTCCCAAAATTTCCTGTTTCTACTCATGAATAAAGGCGAATATATGTATCCCAGGATAATGTTGCAGGATCCAATCTGAGATGGTCACCGGGACCAAAGGTTTAGTTGTACAAAGCCCGGTAACTGACTCTAGATTGGATCAGAAGGACAGGTGACTCTCTCCCCGTGAGATGTGGTAGACCGGTTGCCAGAGGCTCCCAAAACGTTTGACTGAACCGTTAACGGGACAGAAAAGGGAAGTTATTAAACTGCTGACTTGGAAGCAACTCTATTGAAATACAGCTCCATGCGGAGACAAATGCAATCAAATGAATTCACCCGCTCCTTTTTAGAGGGCCGTGAGCCACCATAGACCGGTACGCTCCCACAGAGTGGGCCTCCTCAGGGTGCCGTCGGCCAAGCAATGTAGGCTGGCGACCCCCAGGGGGAGGGCCTTCTCTGTGGGTGCCCCCACCCTCTGGAACGAACTACCCCCCGAGATCCGGATGATTCCGGATCTCCTTACTTTCCGCCGCGCCCTCAAGACATGGCTTTTCCAGCAAGCG
>NW_015420163.1:0-1461 GCF_001527695.2 Protobothrops mucrosquamatus | reverse complement strand
CTCAAGGTTGACTCAGCCTTCCGTCCTTCCAAGGTAGGTAAAATGAGGACTCAGATTGTTGGGGGCAATAGGCTGACTATGTAAATTGCTTAGAGAGGCCTGTAAAGCACTATGAAGCAGTATATAAGTCTAGGCGCTATTGCTTTTTAAATGTTTAATTTTTAATTGCACTTTACAGGACTTTTAGTCAGGAAGGCTTTTTATAATTAAATTTGTGTCCACCTATTTCCCTAGAGACATTTGCCTGATGTATGCTCTGTTATTTTTTCAGCATGAACAATCTTTCAGTTCTCCTTTTAGTTTCCTGCACTTCTATTGCTGTTGGTATTTTAAGTAATTTTAGCTCTGATATTTTTAGTCTCTGCTGCTTTCAGTAGCCTTAACAGAATGAGAGTTGGAAAGAACCTTGGAGATCTTCTAGTCCAACCCCTTGCTCAAATAGGAAACTCTATACCATTTCAGACAAATGGTCGCCTCTTCTTAAAAACCTCCAGCATTGGAGCACCCACAACTTCTGGAGGCAACTCGTTCCACTGATTAATTGTCCTAACTGTCAGGAAATGTTGCTTAATGCTGTTTAAATGTCATGCTTTACGAAGATTTTACACTGATTTTAGCTTCTTTCCACTATATTTACAATGTTTAAGTATAAAGTATAAGTACATTCATACCTCAGAAAATATATATTAAAAAGGCAGGATACCAATGCATGCAAAATTAAATTAAAATAGATCATCGACCATAGACCAAATCAGATGCCATGAGAAAAATGTGCAGAATAAAGACAGGACCATCTTGCGGCAGCAAAAAGAAAAAAAAAAGAAAATCTCACAGTGCCAAAGGTAGCACGACCAGTTTTGAGATAGGAATCCATCTTTCACATCATCGGCTTCAGAATCATTGAGCTGCATTTATGGTGATAGGAAGTTACCTTTGTCTGGTCTGGAGTCTGGGTTGCTTTCCCTTCTCTGTGCAGCACCATTCTCTCCCAGAACTCAGATTCGTCCCCAGGTTCACTCTCAAGAGGAGGAGAAGGGGCTGGGCTCACTGATCAAAGAAGCAAAGGCAAGGGCATTAAATGAGAGGGAAACATCCAAGCCAAGCAAAAGCATCTCTATAACACCCTTGGGCCAGACATTTGTGAACCAAGATGACAGACACATTTAGGCAAGAAAAACCAAATGTACAGGTATAGTATAGGGGGTACCTTGCTCAATAGTAGTAACTGTGAGAGGGATCTTGGAGTCCTAGTGGACAATCATTTAAATATGAGCCAGCAGTGTGCTGCAGCTGCCAAAAAGGCCAACACAGTGCTGGGCTGCATTAACAGAGGGATAGAATCAAGATCACGTGAAGTGTTAATACCACTTTACAAGGCCTTGGTAAGGCCACACTTGGAATACTGCATCCAGTTTTGGTCACCACGATGTAAAAAAGATGTTGAGACTCTAGAAAGAGTAC
>NW_015420162.1:0-1461 GCF_001527695.2 Protobothrops mucrosquamatus | reverse complement strand
TGGACCTCTCTCTCTCTCTACTGCAGGGGTCCTCAACCGTGGCCACTTTAAGACTTGGGGACTTCAACTCCCAGAATTCCTCAGACTGTAGGGCTCCTGGGTGCTCTCTGAGCTTGGTGGTTTTCTTGCAGACGTTTCATGACCCAACTAGGGAACATCATCAGTGCTAGAAGGAAGGAAGGAAGGAAAGAAGGAAGGAAATATTCTGAGGGAGGGAGGGAGGAAGGAAGGAAGGAAGAAAGGAAGGAAGTAAAGAAAGATATGGAAATATTCTGAGGGACGGAGGGAAGGAGGGAGGGAGGGAGGGAGGGAGAAAGAGAAAGAAAGAAAGAAGGAGAAAGAAAGATATTTTGAAGGAGGGAGGGAGGGAGGGTGGGGGGAAGGAAAGAAGGAAGGAAATATTCTGAGGGAGGGAGGGACCTCTGTAGCACGTTCCCTCTGCCCATCAGCAGAGTGATAATGCCCCTTATCGCTCCGCCACGTGATCAGAAATGGCCGCCGGTCACGTCAACAAGTGCAACGTGTCTCGGAGAAGCTGCAGAATCTCACCTCTCTGAAGAATTTAGGAGGCTGGCGGGTTTTTGCCCTTCCACCATTACCTTGCGGTGAGAAGCACCCTCAAAGCAGCTCTTCCACAAACAGCACGCTGTAAAGGCAGTCCCTCGACTTACAAACAGTTCCTTTAGCGACCGTTCAAAGTTACAACGGCACCAAAAAAAAGCCACTCACGACCGTTTTTCACAGTTAACGACCTTTACGACGTGACCGTGCGTTCATAATTCAAATGCACAGGCAACCGGTTCCTGTTTATGACCGCTGCCGGATCCCAAAGTCACAGGATCCCCCTTTGGTGACCCCCTGACAAGCAAAGTCAAGGGAGAAGTCAAATTCGCTTCGCAACCGTGCCGCTAAGTTGACAACTGAAGGGATTTCACTTAACCATCGTGACGAGAAAGCACGTAAAATGGGGCCCAACTCACTTGACAAATGTCTCACTCAACAACGTAAATTTTGGGCTCCGCTGCGGTCAGTAGAGGACCGCCTGCATTGTATATTAAAGTTGTGGATGGGCAGGGCGTCAAAAGAGAGAGAGAGAGAGAGAAGGAAGAACCGTTGGCTGACCTTCAGAACACCCAACGTGCCTGTGGTTTTGCAGCAAGGAGAGCGAGAGGTGTAAAGGGCAAGTAAGTCATTTAGTGGAGAGGCTGCCCAGCTAGAAGAGGCAACCGCTCTGTGTGGAACAATGAGAAAGTTATTCTGATCACAGGAGCACAGACCTTTGCTGCTGGGGAAATAGGGAGGCCAAAGAGGCATAGATGGTCTTGGCCTGCCATTAAAATAAGGAAGAGGCTTTGCCCTCAACTCCCAAGGAAGGAAGGAAGGAAGGAAGGAAGGAAGGAAGGAAGGAAGGAAGGAAGGAAGGAAGGAAGGAAGGAAGGAAGGAAGGAAGGAAGGAAGGAA
>NW_015420161.1:0-1461 GCF_001527695.2 Protobothrops mucrosquamatus | reverse complement strand
TTTTTTTTTTAAATAGGAGATAATATGGAGCTATTTCAATAATTTAGTATGTTTTCACACCAGATATAGCTGTCCTAAAAATCAGTTCAAGGGTTAATACCAACTGATCAGGCATTGTGAGGAAGTGAGCCCATTATATTGATTTTATTTATTGTATTTTATTTAGTTTTAGACAAGTGAGGGGTCACATGATCACCTTCTATTTTGGGGAGTGGTGAAGCCCTGTTGTATACACCAGTGCTCAGCATTTCCAATAGTTGGAATAAAGTGGTCCTTTCAGGTGTAACATAAGCAAAATTCCTTCAGAAATCAACAATATTGAACTGCCTAATGATAATCCTGTCAACTTTATTAGTACTATTCAGTTGGTTTTTAGTGGATTTTTATGTTAATTTATTCTTTTTATTTATCTGATCAAGGATTTTAATTGGCAGGAGGGAGAAAGGCACATACAAATAAAAAAATAGGAGATAATATGGAGTTGTTTCATTTTTTTTTCATTACTATGGTTTTTTTTTCAGACATTGCTGCCCAAAAAATCGATGTGAGAGTGAGTACCAGATTTTAGTTATTAAATGAAGTCCCTGTGTAGAACCCCAAAATATGGATGCATAATAGCCTCATGCCTGTCCCTCCCCACCACCGCAACTTTTATTGCCTACGTATTGTACCCTCAGATACAATAAGACTCAGAACAATTTTTCAGGCAGTTTTCTCTCATCAGGCCAGATCTTCTGCTTTTATCCATTCCCTCTCCCAAGCTGTTTACTCTCCCAAGCCCTTTAAGGGCACAGCACACAATTAAAAACATACGCACCATAAAACGTAAACCATAACAAACTAAACAATGTTTTATATTACTGATGTGGAGCTTTTTCTTTCAGTGTATCTTATGTGTATATGTATTTAATGTTGGGAGAGACGTTGCAATCCATGCAGAATTTATCTACATAGCAATATAAAGACTGTAAGATATAATTCCTAAAAAACCCAGATCCATTTTCCAGGATTGCTGATGCATGGTGGCCTATATGGGGACAAGGAGGATCAACAAAAACAAAAGTTAACTCTGCTGAAGAGCAAATTACAACTTGACAAGATAAGATAACAGATCATCAGTTTAGCCCAGTTTATTCAACTTATCACTGGTCTTAACACTGTGAAATGAATCTTTTGCTTCTTCCTATAGAGTTATTGTAAGGACTACCCATCACAAATGTGCACCTTGGAATATCAAGGCCACTGTGGCTCTGATGGCAAAACCTATGGCAACAAATGTAACTTCTGCAATGCGTATATGTAAGTATATTGTTCACTCTATACAGCTGGAAAAGAAGGTATTTGTATAGTCAGCCCTGGATTTCTAGGTTTTAATAAAATAAATGTGAAACTGATCCTCCTTTAAAGTAGGCTACAAAATTCACTCAGAAAACATTGTCTGTCCCAGATAGATTATGTAGT
>NW_015420160.1:0-1461 GCF_001527695.2 Protobothrops mucrosquamatus | reverse complement strand
TCTCACCTTCTTCCTCTCTTCCTTCTTTCCCGTGGTGCTATCTAACTCCTTTGTCACTCGTATTCCCACCACTCTCATCACTCCCTCATTCTCATCCTCAGACTCTCTCTTCTCTTCTTTCTTCCTCCCCCCTAAACCCCCACTCAACCCTTCTTCCATAAGTGTGTGTGTGGCCATCAACCTTCTCCCCGCCTCTCCTCGGTGGCGGGTCATGGGGGGCACAGGCGGCGCTCCCGCATCCGTTTTCGTCACCTCCCCACCAGTGGTGTCTCTCTCTTTGTAACCACTCTTTTCCTTTTCATTAATGCTCTCCTGTTGTTCCTCTGGTGTGGGGGTATTCCTTCTTACATGTCCACCTTCCTGTCATGCGCTCCCCCCATTCTCAATCTCCGTATCACTTTTCCACAACCTTTTCCCTTCCCTCCTCTCCTCTCCCTTTCTAGCCTCAGCCCTCCAGTTGGGTCTTTCCTCTATGCGCATGTGGGTGCCGGTTTCCTCCTCTCTATCTTTCCTCTGGTGGGGGGCCATTGGGGGTGCGAGGGTATTCTCTCCTTCACGGCCCCCTGGCCCTACCCTCCTCTCCTCACCCTTTCTAGTCTCCGTTCCCCCGTTCTATCTTTCCTCCGTGTGCATGTGAACGCTGGTCTCTTCCTCCCCACTCTTTCTCAGGCGGGAGGCTATTGGGGGTGCGGGGATGTTCTCTCCTGCGCATCCCTCTTTCTGTTGCCTCTCCCCACTCTCGATCTTCATGGCAGGTCCTTCGCTGTTTCCCCAATCTACTTCCCATTCTTTCCTCACTCCTCCCTTCCCGGCCGCACCTCTCCAGTTCAGATTTTCCTCAGCTCGTGCTAATATGTCGACCGCCTCCCCCTCCCCATCCTTCCTCCAGCGGGAGGTTGTTGGGGGTGCGGGGGTGCTCCCCCTTTCATACTCGCCTCCCTGTTGTCTCTCCTCACTCTCAATCTCCGTGGTGACTTTCCTATTGCCCCCCCACCATCTTCCCCTTTTTCTCTCCTCAACCCCAATCCTCTGGTGCGATCTTTCTTCCGCATGCCTGCGGATGCAGGTCGCCTTCCCCTCTCTACTCTTCCTCCAGCGGGAGGTTGTTGGGGGGACGGGGGTGTTCTCTCTTCTATATTCACTCTCCTGTGTTTCACTCTCCCCACTTTCAATCATCGTGGTGGGTCTGTTTTCCCCCCACCATCCCTCCCATTCTCTCCTCCCCTCTCCCTTCCTGGCCTTGGCTATCCAGTCCAATCCTTCCTCCACACGCATGCAGGTGCAGGTTGTCTCTCCCTCTCTACCTTCCCTCCGGCGGGGGGTCATTGGGAGCACAAAGTGCGCCGTGATGTTTGCCATACTCTGCAGTCCCCCTGACACCTCTGGCAAACATCGCGGCGCACTTTGCGCTCCCAATGACCCCCCGCCGGAGGAAAGGTAGAGAGGGAGAGACAACCTGCA
>NW_015420159.1:0-1461 GCF_001527695.2 Protobothrops mucrosquamatus | reverse complement strand
TTAAGACTAGTTGGAGGCCATGATGGGCCTAGTGAAAAACAAGCTTTGGCATTAAGATTCAGGTTGTCCTGGTTGGGGACATTAGTAAAGGTTTTAGAATTATTATTAGAATTTATTATTATTTTATTATTGCCTGTTCACCGCCCTGAGTCCCGTAAGGGAGATAGGGCGGTATATAAATTCAATAAATAAATAAATAAATAAATAAATAGAATAAATTTTATTTTTTTTAATTAAATTTTAATTCAGTTCTAAAATTGAATATAAATCATCATACTTTAAGATCGTGGCCATATGAAGAATGGAGGAATGTTAATATAGAAATGAGGAGGAACCGACTTTTCTCAATTCCATCCCTCCAGATTTGATTAAGCAGAATGGTACTGTCTTGCAATCTGATGTGCCAGAAGCAAAAGGGAAGAATTAAATGTAGAATTTGTCAGTAGTGTTTGGGAACTTGTTTGAGATTTTATACTTACCTAACTGAAGCTCAGAGACAACTTGGCTAATATTCATGTTGATCAAATTTTTCAATGGATGGTAAGTCTTAGCATATTTTTCTTCTTCTTAGTCTCTGCCTCAATCCAAATGTGTGGAAAGCTGTTATCCTGGATTTGTCAAGAGGGTTCAAGAAGGAGAGCCAGTTTGCTGCTATGACTGTGTTCTTTGTCCAGAGGGGACCATTTCTACTCAGGAAGGTGGGTAATTCAGGAGAACAGGATATTGGATTCATCCAGAGCACCTTGATCAAGGGGTACAACATATAACAATACATCTAAGCTTGAATATTGTTGTTCTTTATTTTCAAGCATTTCTTCCAGAATGGGAGGAATAAGAAAAACAGCTTAAAAGATCAGATAGGAAGATATAGAAGGATATAGTGAATTTCTTTCTGCTAGAGGCAATCTCTCTTCAATTTGGAACTGTCTTTCCTTTTTAAAGAGCATCTGAATTCTATGAAACTTAAGGATTTTTTTTTTCAGATCAATGGCTTTTACTCCCCCAAACCAACTTTACTTAACAGGTCAAAAGTTGCCTCACTCAATCATTCAGTAATTACAGTCATAGGTTCCATCAAGATCATGAGAAGCAATAGTACCACTTTATACAATACTAGTGAGATCACACTTTGAATACCGTGTCCAGTTCTGGTCAGCATGATACAGAAAGGATGCTGAGACCCTAGAAAGTGTGCAACAAAGATGGTTAGAGGTCTTGAGGCTAAACTATATGATGATCAGTTAAGGGGAACTAGGTATGTTTAGCCTATCAAAGAGAAGGACGAGAGGTGCTGTCTTCCAGTTCCTGAGATGTTATCACAGAGAAGAGGGGGGTGATTTATTCTCCAAATCACCTGAGGGAAGGATAAGAAGTAATGAGTGGAAGCCAGTTAAAGAAAGATCCAACCTAGAAGTAAGGAGAAATTTCCTGACTGGTAGAACAATAAATCCATGGGACAGC
>NW_015420158.1:0-1461 GCF_001527695.2 Protobothrops mucrosquamatus | reverse complement strand
AACAGCAGTAATAAGTTTTTATAGCCACTCAGATCCTTAATACTGCTTAATCAGTGCTATCTCTGACTCCCTTTGGCAGCATGGGTGGGAAGAGGATAGTAAAGTGAGCAGAGATATATTGTTGCACATAATTTCATGGGATGAAACTCTACCCCACTTATACCCATGGTTCAAATCCCTTGGGTATTGAATGCACAGTCTGATGAAGTGCCCTGTTTCTTTTGCATTCCCATCCTCTTAAATGGTTAAAGTCTAGCCTGTAAATAAATCCTCTGCTTGGGAGAAACCACAAGCAATATTCTTCTCTGACCAGAAGAACTCCATAATAAAAAATGTCTCCATGGCTCTGTTTACAGTGACTGCCTGAATCAGCAACATTTTCTGCGGTTAGTTCTTTCTGAATTAATTTTCTTCTCTTAGCGGTTGTTAAACCCAATCATATGCAAGCTTATTTGGAAATGATTCTTATTAGCTTCAATAGGAAAAACTTGCCTGATTCTTGTATAATCCTATGCATATTTATCCAGGAATACTCTGCTGAATATGGTAGGGCTTATTTCTATTCAGAGGATTGCAGAATTGTTCTTGTAAATCACCTTTTAATCAACCAAAGGAAGAAGCATTCAAGGGAAGTCTTTCAGATGTTCAACTTCCATCATGACAGCAAAGCAAATAATCTAGGGCAGGAGTGTCAAACTCAATTTCATTGAGGGCCGCATCAGCATTGCGGTTGCCCTCGGGCTGGGTGGGTATGGCCAGGGTGGGTGCAGCCTACTGAGTGGGTGTGGATGGAGTGGGTGTGGCCTACTGGGTGGGGCATGGCCAGCTCTACATCGTTCGCGTCAATGGTGCCTGTGGGGGCCTGGGCAGGAGTGGGACAGATCTGAGGGTCTCTGGCAGAAGGGAGTGGGACCAGGACCACTTCCAGGTGATGATGCATTTCTTCATTCCTCACAAAGGGTGACACCTCCCCAGCATGCACCCAGGGGGCGGGGCCGACACGGCAGGGGCTGGTTCCTCGCTGTTTCCAGATGGCTTTGTGGAGCTAAGACTAAATGCGTTTCAGCATAGATGGCCACCACAAAATTGTATATTGGCTCCCTGCCGGCCTGGGCCAGGGCCAAGGCAGCGGGGCCGTTCCCTCACTGTTTCCAGGATGGCTTCGCGGGCCACATGAAACCACTTTGCGGGCCACATCCGGCCCCCGGGCCTTGTGTTTGACATGTCTGATCTAGGGAAATAATAAATCTATGCAAATGGGAGAGACTTCCGGTGGCAGGCGATTTCGCTGGTCGCAGCTGTTTGCTGCCTCCCGCCTGTTTTGCGTAAAAGCCGGTTTGACAGCCAGCATCAGCTGTCAAATGGCTTGATACCTTTCCCCTGGGCATAAGGGGATAGGTGAGCTGCCCGGGGTAGGAGTTGAGTTCCCGAGTCGTCCTATATGGACGATGTAGGCGAGAA
>NW_015420157.1:0-1461 GCF_001527695.2 Protobothrops mucrosquamatus | reverse complement strand
TTTTAGCGGGGTTTTTTAAGGGCAATTTTAAGGGTAATTTTAATGATTGGCCTTCTTAAATATTTCCTTTTAATTCGGTTTTTAATATAGATATTATTGTATTATTGTATTGTGGTTTTTATGAGGCTGTTAGCCGCCCTGAGTCCTATGAGGAGAAGGGCGGGGTACAAATTAAATTATTATTATTATTATTATTATTCAGTCCTTTCTTGCCTCTGTTGTTAAGTGAATCAAAGCAGTTGTTAAGTCAGTAACCTGGTTCCTAAATGAATCTGGCTTCCCCATTGACTTTGCTTGTTAGAAGGTCGCAAAAAGGGATCATATGACCCTGGAACACTCAACCGTCATAAATATGAGTCAGTTGCCAAGCGTCTGAATTTTGATCATGTGAACCTGCGGATGCTGCAACAAAGTGTGAAAAACGGTCATAAGTCCCTTTTTTCAGTGCTGTTCTAACTTCGAACGGCCACTAAACAAACTTAGTGACAGGAGGAGCAACTGGATAGGAGAAAAGCGGGACCTGCGTATCTTAGGAGGAACTGGAATGTGGTACAAATTAAGGAGGTTTCTGGAAATATTTAAAGCAAGGCTCTCTCCCCCTAAAGTGTGATGAGGCAGAAAGGCAGAATTGCCAGCATTTTAAAAAGACCAAACACGAGTTTGATGGTTAACCAACCTGGCCAAATTCTCCTGCAAACACACAAACTGTCCTTGGCGGAGAAGCCCTCCAGAATCACTCAAACCAAGGACTACTGTTTTGCCTTGGGGCTCGTGACATCCACCCCCATTTTGTTTTCCAGCATCCCCAAAATAAAGCAGACCGCTCTTTCGTGCTCTACAAGCCCCTCCCGGGCACCGAAGACCCAGGCCTGGTGGAGGAGTTTTCGGAACGAGCCAGATTTATTGCAGAGGATTTGGATTGGCTCCTGGCTCTGCCTCATGATAAATTCTGGTGCCAGGTACCGGGTTTTTTTTTTGGTTTTTTGTTTTAAAAAATGGGAGAAGGCGGAAAGAAAAGAGGATTTTAGATAGAACGATAGAGGCGAGTTAAGCAGTGACTGAGACAGTTAACCAGTGGAACAGCTGCTCTCCCAGAGTTGTGGCTGATCCATCCCTGGAGGTTTTCATGAAAAGATTGGTGGAAGGATTCCCTACGACTCTATGATTCTGTAAGTACAGGAAGTCCTCAGCTTACGGCCACAATTGAGCCCCAAATGTCCATTGCTAAGCAAGGCAGTCGTTAGGCGGGGTTTGCCCCTTACTACGATCTTTCTTGCCAGAGTTGTTAAGTGAGTTACTGCAGTTGTTAACTTGGTGGGGGTGCTCTTAGAGGATCCAAGTCCCAAAACGCCAGGGAATTTCTGGAAGCCTGGCACTCTGACCAATCAGCCATCAAGAGACACATAGACATTAACAACATCTATAGACTATGCAAAAGAGACAATCAGCCAGGCCAAAAGG
>NW_015420156.1:0-1461 GCF_001527695.2 Protobothrops mucrosquamatus | reverse complement strand
GCTGGGGATGTCCTGCCCGTATTCCTCCATGTAGCTGAGGACTTGGGTTAGGAAGAATCCCAAGCGTGTTGGCTCCCCTTTGAATTTCACCTCCAGCGGCGGACGTCTTTGAATGGATTGGTGCCTTCGTTCTCGGTGGTAGTCTCTTCCATTCGGATTTCCATCTGTGGTTCGGCGGAGAGTGGGGACTACTGGATCATTAGATGTCCCCGGGGCTGCAGGTTCCACTTCCCCTTCGTTGTCTCTCCCTTTGCGGCTCCAGGAGCTGGGGCGGGCGTAGGGCTCAGGATTCCCCTCTCCTAGGGAGCTGAGAGTTCGCTTCATTAGGTCGATTGCTTTCTCTAGAATCCAGCCCGAGTACGGTGCCCAGCTCCCTTCCTCTTCACTTGTGTGCAGGGATTTCTCCATCTCCTGCTTCCATTCTGGTTGTTTGGGCCCCCGTCTCAGAGTCACCTTTCTTGATTTCTTTCCCCACTCGCCTTTCTTTCCAACGTCCATTGACCACCGAGGTTTGTGGTCAAACCACCACCTCTTCTCCTGAGGATTCTGACCTCTCAGATCCCGACAGCTGGCAGGGTTTCAGCCGGGGCAGCGGCTCACTTTCCGGCTCCCTTTCCAGGGAGTTTTCTCCCTTCCTTGCTCCACTGTCTGACATGGTAGTTTTTGCAAAGTCCCCTGGCAAGGGTCTTCCTTCCAGGTGGACTAATTTTGCAAGTCCTGTCTAATGTAAGGACCCACCCCACTTTGCATCTTAAGAAGACAGAACTCCTGGAATATTTCTTCCAACAGGCATCTTTATTAAGAGAAAGCTGGATGCAGGCGTTCTAGACAGGACTTGGGTCCAAGCTCTCCCATTCAAGGTTTTAAGGGCTCCCCCATTAGCCACACCCCCATCACCCCCTTCTCCCAGCGACAATCCCAGGCATTACATTCTCACCCCCTTTTCCTCATTGCCGGGAGGAGACTTCCAAAAGGATTACATGAAAGCTAATGACCCCCATTGTTATTGTTAGTCCATTTGGTGATATCCACATCCAGTCCCTTTGAAGTAGGCTGAAGGAAGTGAGGGCCATAAAGCCCCTTTGTTCACCCCCTTCCCTTCATCGTATGACAGAATCCAGAGCAGGCAGAAATGCGGGTTTTCATAGTTGGTAACTAGAGATGGAATATATTTGGATTCTGACAGGGGGACAGAAATACATTGAAATAGACTAATGTTTATTCATGCGCAGAAATGAATAAACTTACGTTAGAACTAAAAAATAAGGAGACGTCAGAATTTTATGAAATTTGGAATAAATGTTATAATTGGCTAGAACAGAGAAAGAAAAAGATATAATTATTGATGTATATAAAATGTAAATAAGATGTAAAGAACATTTAAAATGTAAAGCACTGTTCTGTTAGAAGAAAAGATTTATGTTTATGTAGTTTTGGTGTATGGTGTATGGTGAAAAATAA
>NW_015420155.1:0-1461 GCF_001527695.2 Protobothrops mucrosquamatus | reverse complement strand
CTATTCTATTCTATTCTATTCTATTCTATTCTATTCTATTCTATTCTATTCTATTCTTATTATTATTCTATTCTATTCTATTCTATTCTACTCTACTCTACTCTACTCTACTCTACTCTACTCTACTCTACTCTACTGTTCTATTCTATTCTATTCTATTCTATTCTATTCTATTCTATTCTATCCTACTCTACTCTACTCTACTCTACTCTACTGTTCTATTCTATTCTATTCTATTCTATTCTATTCTATTCTATTCTATTCTATTCTACTCTACTCTACTCTACTCTACTCTACTGTTCTATTCTATTCTATTCTATTCTATTCTATTCTATTCTATTCTATTCTACTCTACTCTACTCTACTCTACTCTACTCTATTCAATTCTGTTGTGGTGGCGCAGTGGTTAGAATGCAGTATTGCAAGCTAATTCTGCCAGCTGCCAGGAGTTTGATTCTCAGTAGCTCCAGGTTGACTCAGCCTTCCATCTTTCTATCCAAGGTCTGTAAAATGAGGGCCCAGATTGTTGGGGGAAAGATGCTGACAATTGTAAAGCACTTAGAGAGGGCTGTTACGCCCTCTGAAGTGGTATATAAGTCTAAGTGCTATTGCTATTTTATAATAAGAAATCTAAAGGATTATAGGTGACGTCAAATAAACCCATCAAATAAAACGCCCACATAATAAATAGGCCCAAATGAGTATCAAAAATAAAAAAGAACCACAAAGAAAAGCACCGGTAAAACCTAAAACGCCAAGCAATGATTTTTTTTTTTATGAAAATAATTGGGAAAATTATTTTGGAAGCAGGTGAAGAGGACTTTATCAAGGCCCTCCAGCAGAACGAATGGGATTAAAATAAAAGCAGTGAAATGATTGGGAAAGAAACCGAAGTTAGGAAGGGTGAATGCAGCCTATAACTAGATTGTGAAGTGTGTTTAGGAGGATGTTCGGAAGAATTTGATTGAAGTGCCAGGAGAGGGAGCAATGGTAAGAAGAAATTTGTTCTGCAAATCATTCAGGAATGCATTAATTGATAAAGAAAATATATCAAGAGTGCTTGTTTATCTAAAGGGAGCACATGATAAAGTGAGCAGGCTTCAAATTAATATCTTCAGCCACATAATTGACTCAGTATCCAGTTCAGAATTCTGCAATAAGCTTTTTTTTTTTGGCGAGCTTGCTATGAAAAAGTGACATTGAAATTTAGTAATGCCAAGAGCTCCTATGCAATCTGACTTATTAATAAAAAAAAGCATTTATTGTCAACATAGCAAAAACACACCCTTTAATCTTAAACTATATGGATTTCATTAGTTCAACATGCAGCCATTAAAGAATAACTACTTATAATGCAACATTTATTAAGTAGCTACAGTATCTTTAGTGTTACTTCGAATAATTTAGCATCGTCTTCTTTTCTGCATATTGAGGCGGTTCTTTATTAAAAAAATATCAGCT
>NW_015420154.1:0-1461 GCF_001527695.2 Protobothrops mucrosquamatus | reverse complement strand
TGGGGAACCTGTGGCCATCTAGCTGTTGCTGAAAGTAAGGTCTGGTCAGGATGGCAAAAGGTGAGAGAGGTGCTGCAGTTCCCCCATATCAAAGAGATCAACTCATCTCCCATGTTTCCTTTCCCCGGACTGACTGATTAATGGAGCAGAAACAACACTTGCCCAAGTCCCTTGGCAGTTTTCCATCTAGGAATGCCTACATCTGGGCATCACAGCCCTCCTCCCTCAAGTTAATATACAGAAGGAAACTAATAGGCTCATCTCCGAATGAAATGAAGCACCCTCCTGGTAAGCCCCAAGCCACTGTTTGAAAAGCAAATAAGACACGCCGGGTAACGAGCTCGATTTCCTTCCTTGCCAGCAGCCAGCAATGTCTATGAGCAGAGGAGGGTTTAAAATCTCATTAAAACCATTGCCATAATTTATACATAAAATCCAATACGCAAGAAAAGAAGGGGGATGCCTTTTGCTGGAAGCAGAACAGGACAAACTCAGGAGAGAAACATGCAAAATTAACAGAAAAAATAAATAAATAGAGAAATATGACCATGCCTTTCTCAAGACATCCCCAAAATTTTGTTACATGCATGAGCTGCTAGAAATAACGATCTGTCCTGTGGCTCTATTTTTTTATACCTCAAAGAAACCTCTCAGACTTAATCTTTGGGCATTGCTCATATTTAGCAATCCACTTGCTTGGTAGGCAGCTGGATCCCTCTGTGCTTGTATCCAGGGAGAGGAAGAAACACCCAAAGAATTATCCAAAGATAATTCTTGAAAGCGCCTAGCCACCACTTATGCAACACACAGTAGGAGGTTCCCAAACCTTTCACCATCGCATCTTTTTAGTTTTTGGAAACTCTTACACCTCATATTCCCTTACTCCCTTTTAACAAAAAAAAAAAAAATCAACTCATAATTAAAATTAAAAATAAACTTGACCTACATTTTTATTTTTAAGGAAACTAAGCACAAATAGCTTTGCTCATAACAATGATTTAATGAAAATATCATTTCAGTTCCATTACTAAGCTCCATTCTTTTTCTTAGTAAGGTTAAAAAGCTTTCTCTGCGGTATGAGGAAAAAAAAGGAAGAACAATGCATATCAGTTCTTGCCTGGTGTTCAATTAAATTGGAAAATACTTCACCTAGAATTCCCCCAAGCTTGAACTTCTGAAATTATCTTTTTCCACTTGAACTATTGTTCTTGCAATACTTCTGGCTGTAGTGGAAATTGACATTACTGATTGGCCCAAGTACTATTTATTTATTTATTTATTATTTATTAATTGTATTTATATCCCGCCCTTCTCCTTTCGGACTCAGGGCGGCTGACAAATGATAAAAAGCTAACATATTACACCTAGTTAAAATTTGATTAAAATGAAATATTTGAGAATGTCAAATTTAAAAGTAATTAAAACCCCTATAAAATCCCCTAGGCCAGTCCCGCTTGCTGG
>NW_015420153.1:0-1462 GCF_001527695.2 Protobothrops mucrosquamatus | reverse complement strand
AGAAAGGAAGGAAGGAAGGAAGGAAGGAAGGAAAGGAAGGAAGGAAGGAAGGAAGGAAGGAAGGAAGGAAGGAAGGAAGGAAGGAAGGAAGGGACCATGAGTGGAAACCTCTCAGAGAGACATCCAATGTAGAACTAAGGATACATTTCCTCACAGTGAGAACAATTCATCAATAAAACAGCTTGCCAGCAGACGTTGTGGGAGCCCAACTACGGAGGTTTTCACGAGGAGACGGGTCAGCCATTTGTCTGGAAGGGCACAGGGTCTCCTGCTCGGGGTCCCTTCCAGCTTTGCTACGCTGTTACCATTGCCCTTTTGTGCATCCCCTTCCATTCTGACCACAACCTACATTGCTCTCTCCTTACATTGCTGCAAACCTACATTGACCAAGTTGCAATGCCTCCTTCTGCTCTGGTGCTCCGCTTGGAGACGGAGGCCAGCTCTGGACGGCCTCCAATTCCCGGAGAACGGAAATAACATTTGGACTGAAGAAGGACGTACTTTTCAAGCAGGACTTAAAACGACCCCCCCAACCCCCCCCCCAAAAAAAACCTGGGTGTCCTTTTTAGAGTCCCCTTGTACCAAATAGGCCATTTCAATATTTATGTGCTAATTAATCTGTTCCGCTGGCCGAGCGCCTGTTCCCTGCGGATCCTTTCACATTTTCCCCCACGGAGACCTTGTCGAGAAATGCATGCTTTGCAACAGGAGGTCCTCGACGTACGACCGCAATCCAGCCCAAAGTCTCCGTTGCTAAGCGAGACAGTCGTTCAGGGAGCTTCGCCCCATTTCACGACCTTTCTTGCCACAGGTATGAAGTGAATTGCTGCTGTTGTTAAGTTAGTCACACCGTCGTTAAGCAAATCCGGCTTCCCCCGTTGACTCTGCTTGATAGAAGGACGCAAAAGGGGATCACGTGACCCCCCCCCGGACAATGTGACCGTCGTAAATACAAGTCAGCATTCGAATTTTGATCACTTGAGGTGATCAAAGGTCATAACTGTGAAAAACAGAGATAGATAGACAGATGGACGGACGGACGGACAGAGAGATAGATAGATGGGTAGGTAGGTAGATAGACAGACAGAGGGAGATAGATAGATAGATAGATAGATAGATAGATGGATGGATGGATGGATGGATGGATGGATGGATGGATGGATGGATAGATTATAGATAGATAGATAGATAGATAGATAGATAGATAGATAGATAGATAGATAGATAGATAGATAGACGGATAGACGGACGGACAGACGGACGGATGGATGGATGGATAGATAGATTATAGATAGATAGATAGATACATAGATACATAGATTATAGATAGATAGATAGATAGATAGATAGATGATAGATAGATAGATAGATAGATAGATAGATAGATAGATAGATAGATAGATAGATAGATAGATAGATAGATAGATAGATAGACGGATAGACGGATAGACGGATGGACGGA
>NW_015420152.1:0-1462 GCF_001527695.2 Protobothrops mucrosquamatus | reverse complement strand
TTGGTGGGCACCAGAGAGGGCTGGGGGATTTCCCCTGCAGGGCCAAACCTGATGCCCCCTGAGTAGAGAAGGCCTTTCAGGGCTGCCCACCTGCGTGCCATGCGGCAAAAGTCTTCCAACTCTTCGGAGGGTGTAAATGAGGCTGGTGGGCTTTTGTTGTGGGGCTTGTTTGCAAAATAACCCTCCTACTTACTGCCACAGATGCCCCCTGCCAGGTGGAGGAAGGTCCTGAAACATTTGGAGCGGGCCTCTTCTTCCCCTAGGGCAGGGGGCCCCGACCCCCGGCCCCTGTCCCCCACTGGAGGACGTTGAGCCTTTTGGAAGCAGGCCATGGAAGTGGTGGGCAGGCGTGTTTGCCTGTTGCACACACGGAACCATCCTCTCTGCCCCCCCCAGCCAGTCTGCAAAGCTGAAAATGTTGGGGAACTCTGTAGTAAGGTCTGTGAACCCCCTCTCTGAATGCCCTCTTCTCTCCTGTGTCCCCCTCTTCTGCCTAGATCTCCCAGGGTACTGCCCACTGCTGATTCTCCCACCCAGCACGGGAGACGTTTGCTTCCCAAACTGCACCACTGACTGGGACTGCAACCGCATGGTGAATCTTCCTCAGAAGAAGTGCTGCAGCTTTGCGGGCAGGAAGATATGTGTGGACGGCGTGGAAGGTGCCACTCTTCCTTCCTTCCTTTTAGTCTGGATTCCCAGAAGGGAGGGGCTGCATTAGAGAGAGCAAAGAGAAAGGACAATTTAGATAGTTTGGTCATGAGGAAGAGACTTAACATGGCTCCTCCCTAGAGATTCTCAGACTATTATCTGTAATATGCAAGTAGTTGCTTTATCTGGCAAGATTCCGTCTCTATGTGAGGAACAGTAAAGGAAACTGCTCAGAAATAACTCTACGCATCCTGACTGGTTCTTGGAGCCTGACAACCCCTCTCATTCTAGAACACCCCAGTGTGTGTCTATAATATAATATGTGTCTATAATATGAACCCCAGCGTGTGTCTATAATATGTATCTATAATAATATGCACCCCAGCGTGTGTCTATAATATGTCTATAATATGTGTGTCTATAAGTTGCTTTAGTCTGGCAAGATTCCGTCTGTAGGTGCGGAATACGAAAGGAAACTGCTCAGAAGTAACTTTATGTGTCTTGATTAGTTCTTGGAGCTGACAATCCCTCTCATTCTAGAACACCCCGGCGTGTGTCCCAGGAGGGTCGAATTGCAGACCTTGGTTCCATGCAACAACACCTGCAGGGATGACATGGACTGCTCCCTGACCGAGAAGTGCTGCTTCACCGGCTGCAGCCGAGGCTGCCTGCCCTCACGTATGTCCAGGCCTCCTTCTTCCTCTTGCCCCCTTCCCCCTCTGGCCTCCACCTAAGCTCCAGGCAGCTGGGAGAGCCCACACAATCTCCCTTTTCTCACTCTCTTGCAGTCCGCAGTGAGGTGTGCCAGTTACCT
>NW_015420151.1:0-1462 GCF_001527695.2 Protobothrops mucrosquamatus | reverse complement strand
GTTAATAATTCCCTGGAGCCAGGCTCGTGTGCCCTCCCGAGCTGCCAGTACCAGCCAGGAGGGACACGGATCTAACAAACATGTGGTTGCATTCAGCCTCCCCAAGACCCTGTCCACGTCCTCGGGAGCAACAGAGTCAAACTCCTCCCATACAACCATCTCAAGACCTGCTTCCGTCTCCTCCCCCTGGGCCAACCAGAAGCATAACATATAGCATTATTCTTCTCTAGGTATTTCCTATTATAAGAGCAATAGCAGTAGCACTTAGACTGATATATCACTTCATAGTGCCTTACAGCTCTCTCTAAGTGATTTACAGAGTCAGTATTTTGCCCTCAATAATCTGAGTCCCCATTTTACCAACTTTGGAAGGATGGAAGGTTGAGTCAATCTTGAGCCAATGAGAATTGAACTGCTAGCAGTCGGCAGAATTAGCCTGCAATGCTGCATTCTAACCACTGCGCCACCATGGCTCTTAATAAGCTTCCCATTAATTTACCAC
This sequence comes from Protobothrops mucrosquamatus, assembly GCF_001527695.2. Taxonomy (NCBI): domain Eukaryota; kingdom Metazoa; phylum Chordata; class Lepidosauria; order Squamata; family Viperidae; genus Protobothrops; species Protobothrops mucrosquamatus. The sequence goes on along the minus strand of NW_015420151.1, from coordinate 960 downwards.
CTTCTATGAAAAATCCTGCTTTATTTTATACTACATGGAAAAGATAGACTAGTACAGTATATACATAATGATTTTCAGCGTATGCATTCATTCATTCATGCATTCATGCATTCATACATACATTCAATTTTTAGGTTACTCCTGAATTATACCAGCTTAAAAATTTATGGAAATTTAAAAGGAATTTAACATAAAACAACATATGTTAAAGAAAAAGAATACAGCTGATTGAATGATAGAACCCCAAACTCAAGGTGTTAAACCACTATCCTAGCCCAAGCCTTAATAATTTGCAAAAAAAAATAAATAAATCAAAAGGAGGTGAGTACTACAAATTAAATCATCCTCACCATTAACATTGTTCTGTTCCATCAGTTTTAAATACTGCCTGAGGAAATGTATCCATCTTCCATTTAAAAGCTGCTTCCAATTATGGGGGAGTTAACAAAACACTACTGAAAAAAAGAAGGAAAATTTCCTTCAGGTCAAACTCAATTCTTGGTGACTTTGTGCCTCCCCCCCCCCCACATGGTGTTTTTCAAAAGGCAATTGGACTTTCTTGGGTTTTTTTCCTTGAAAACATTTCTCATCCAAGAAGCTTCTTCAGTATGTCAGAATTGAAGAAGATTCATGGATGAGAAGCAAAATGCTTTCAAGGAAAAAACAAAGAAAGTCCAGTTGCTTTTTGAAAAGCATTTTTGGGACAACCATGACCTGGATGACTGAGAATCTCCACTGATGACTTTTTGGACTGATCTGTGATCACTTAGATATGAGCCAGCAGTGTGCTGCAGCTGCCAAAAAAGCCAACACAGTGCTGGGCTGCATTAACAGAGGGATAGAATCAAGATCACGTGAAGTATTAATACCACTTTACAATGCCTTGGTAAGGCCACACTTGGAATACTGCATCCAGTTTTGGTCACCACGATGTAAAAAAGATGCTGAGACTCTAGAAAG